>NW_026712618.1:0-109295 GCF_030625045.1 Achroia grisella | reverse complement strand
TTTATTTGTGAAAGTTAATGGTTCACCTTCTATATAGAAAACGTCGGAATATTGACTACAAAGAGATTCTAAGTTAGCTTTTTCTTCTGGATTTAATGATCGGTACGCAAACGTGATAAAACTTCGTTTACGCGATTGGACTGCTGTTCGGTGCGAATGCACTGAATATTGAATAGCTCTGCACTAACTGGTTTGTCCATAGAAAAAACTATGTCATGTCTAGTCGGGTTAGTAACTTCTACTATGGTTTGTTTGCTGATTTTCTTTGTTTTTCTTTCTTTTTCTTTTAATTAAACACTTAGGTTAGGTTTTGTATATATAGTTAGGTTAGATTAGTTAGGTTAAGTTGATTTTGTCTGTTTTCTTTTTTGTTGTTGCGCTGAGGTGGATTTTGGTGGACTCACCGGGAGCGACAGGGGGCAACTCCTGTTTGCTGTGCCTGCTCCAGGGGAAGCCCTGGAGCAGCTTGTGGAGGCGCTAGCCTCCGTATTACCCGCCCGACTTAGGTTGGGCGTGCTACTGCTGGCGACGATCTGAGGGAGTTGGCTGGTACTACCAGCCCCCTCCTTTTCCCGTCCCCCGTCGGGGGGGACGAGGAGTACCTGTCCCTACCCCGGGACCTGGACTTTTGGTCCATGACGGACTCCGTCACGCTGGCGGACGCCGACACGGTGCGGTCGGCGGCGAGGTCGCGGCCCGTCTCGCGAGCAAGGTCGCGGGCATCTCGGCCCTCTTCAGCATCGTCGACGCGCTCCACGCGCTCGACGCGCTCGATGCTGGTGGAGGACGATTTGTCCGGCTGCCTTGTGTCGAGCGAGGACGGGCTGGCGAAGGCGGCCGTGCCGAAACGGCCGCACGTGGATGGACCGGGCCCTTCCGGGGCGGCGGGCAAGCCGTCCAAAATCCCCTGCCCGTCGTCCGGGAACGGGGTAGTCCTGATGGTGCCCGTGGGCCGGGCCACAGGGAGTCCGGCAACGTCGCCGAAGTCTCGGCGACAGGAAAAACGGGGGGACGACGGGGTGTTTGTCCGACCCTCGGAGGTTCCTGCGGGAAAGGGGAAGGTCCCCCAAAAGGACGACTCGCAGCCTGTGGCCGTCTTCAGGGCGGAGGCCCAGAGAATGCTCGGGGCTGCCCTGGACACGGTGCACAGGTGCGGGAACCTAAAGGGGACCGACCAGAGGCGGCTAACGGACAGCATCAGCTCCGTGCTGATGATGGCGGAGGAACTGGACGGGAGTGCCGCCATCAACAGCGAGTTCACCGCGGGTGCCGTCAAACGGCGAAAGTTGGAGGTGCAGGTAGAGGAGCTCCGTAAGGAGAACAAGGAGCTCCGAAACCAGCTCCAAGCGCTCCAAACCCAAATGCGGCAACTCGCGGCGAACTCGGGGTCGCAACCTCCTCTGGCTGCTTCCCGCGCGCCGCAGGGGTCTCCGAGGGTAAGGGCACCTGGCCCGACCCCCGAACCGGACGAAGTCGGGGCCTTCAGGGCGGATATCATGAGGGCGACCGGGGAGCTAATTGATGCCCGTATCGGTGCCCAAATTGAGAAGGGCATCCGTGAAATCAAGGCTGCCCTGGGCATCAGCTCCCCGGCGTCAACAATCCGCCCTGAATACCGCCCGCCGCTACAAAGCGATGGGCGGTACGAGGCTTTGGCCCGCATCCCTGGCGCGGGGGGTCCGGGGTTTAGGGATGCCCCCCATCTGCGCGGGGCACAAGGCGCAGACTTCCCACCTTTGGGTGGTCAACCCGCTAGCCGGCAAACATCCGGCAGCCAACAGCCGGGGCCGTCGGGCGCAGGGCGCGCGCAGGATGGCTGGAATACAGTGGTGAGACGGGGCGGCAAAAACCGCAGCGTCCCTGAGAGGCAGACCCAGAGTACCCAAAGTACTCAGAGGAGCTCTGGGGCTCCCTCTCAGGGGAAGAAGGGCAAACCGGCCCCGCCGTCACCATCCAAACTGCGCGCACCGCGCTCGGCGGCCGTAGTCGTGTCGCTCTGCCCGGAAGCGGAGGCTGCGGGTATGACCTACTCGAAGGTCCTCAAGGAGGCGAAGGAGAAGATCGACCTTGCCTCCTTGGGTATTGGAAGTCTGCGCTTCAAGACCGCGGCTACTGGGGCCCGGATCTTAGAGATCCCGGGGTCCCAGACGGGAGACCAGGCTGACGCGCTCGCGTCCAAGTTTCGGGACGTCTTCCCGGACGGTACGGTTCGCGTCGCCAGGCCCACCAAAACGGCCGAGATGAGGCTGATGGGCCTGGACGACAGTACCGACCGGGAAGAGGTGGCGGCCGCCGTGGCACAACACGGCGAGTGCACGGCGGACGCCGTCAATGTCGGAGAAATTCGGCGCGGCGCGTCGGGCCTGGGCACCTGCTGGGTGCGGGCCCCATTAGCCGCGGTTAAGAAAGTGACGACGGCAGGGCGGATTCGTGTCGGCTGGGTATCAGCCGCTGCGGAACTGTTGCGGCAGAAGCCGCTCCGGTGCTTCAGGTGCCTGGAGAGCGGGCACGTGGTGGCGAGGTGCTCGCACGAGGAGGACCGGAGTGGCTTGTGCTACCGGTGTGGGGTTCCCGGCCATAAAGCGGCCGGATGTTCGGCGACCCCACACTGCGTGGTTTGCGCAGCGGCGGGTCGCCCAGCCGACCACCGGGTGGGGGCCAAAAAGTGCCCCCAGTCCCGGTCCAAAAGACTGAGGGGATCCGCACTGTCGTCGGCCCGCGGCAATGGCCGCCGGGGAGAGGCTGAGGTGATGGACACCGGTCAATAATGGCAGTCCATCGCCTCCTGCAGGGGAATCTCAACCACTGCGCGCGCGCTCAAGATCTGCTTCTGCAGAGCGCGGCGCAGTGGGGAGTTGACCTTGCAGTGGTCGCCGAACCATATCGTGTCCCACGTAGTGACCATTGGTTCGGCGACCCCTCTGGCCTGGTGGCCATTGTCGGCGCGGGCAACCCCGCGACCCCGCTCGTCAGCCGCCTATTCGGCGGAGCGGGGTACATAGGTGTGAGTTGGGGGGAAACCGTCGTTGTCGGGACATACTTCTCTCCGAACAGGACTCTCGCCGAGTTCGAGCAGTTCATGGACGGGCTGGGGGCCGCTCTGGAGCTATACTCGGCCCGTCCAATGATGGTGATGGGGGACTTCAATGCCAAATCCACGGCATGGGGCTCCCCCATCACCGACTCTCGAGGCAGGGTCCTGGAAGACTGGGCGGCCGCGGCCGGCCTGGTGGTGTTGAACCGAGGGTCGGCCGCCACGTGCGTGAGACAGCAGGGGGAGTCGCATGTCGACGTATCCCTCTGCAGTCCAGCGATCGCACAGAGGGTGCGGAGCTGGCAGGTGTTGGATGAGGTGGAGACTCTATCCGATCATCGGTATATCCGGATAGATGTTCTCCCCTCACCCGTAGCTCCGCACCCCGGTCGCCAGGAGAAGAATGTCCCACAACTCCCCAGATGGGTGTTGAAACGTCTGAATAAAGACGTGCTGATGGAGGCTTCCATCGTCCAGGCCTGGGTTCCCATACCGGAGGGGCCTGTGGAGGTCGACACAGAGGTGGGCTGGTTCGGCGAGGCTCTGTCGCACATCTGCGACGCGGCGATGCCCCGAGCCGGCCCTCGACCTCCTAGGCGTCAGGTGTACTGGTGGTCGGAGGAGATAGCGGCGTTGAGAGAGGAGTGCTCCGCCGCCCGCCGCCGGTACACCAGGCACCGCCGACTCAGGCGGGGCCGCGACGCCGACGAGGAAGCACAGCTGTACGAGCAGTACAAAGAGAGGAAGAAAGCTCTGCAGCTGTCCATCAGCAGGGCCAAGGAGACAGCCAGGGAAGAACTCCTGGAGACCCTGGACAGGGATCCATGGGGGCGCCCTTATAGGTTCGTCAGGGGCAAATTACGCCCCTGGGCGCCCCCAGTGGCAGAGGGTCTCCAGCCGCAGCAGCTGGAGGGGGTGTTGGAGGAGCTGTTCCCGAGACAGCCTCCCTTCACACCTCCTCCGATGATGCCGCGTGGCAGTGATGGAGAGGCCAGCGGCGTCAGCGCTGCTGCGGTTCCTATCATCACCGAGGAGGAGTTCGCCGCGGCCGTGGATAAACTCCGGGGCAAGAATGTCGCCCCGGGTCCGGATGGTATCCACGGCCGCGTCCTGGCCTTGGCCCTAAACACCCTAGGGGACCGACTCCGGCGCTTGTTTAACGCGTGTCTGGAGTCGGGACGGTTTCCCAATCAGTGGAAAGCGGGTAGAGTGGTCCTGCTCCGCAAAGCGGAGCACCCTGCAGGTTCGGTGGTTCCCTCGGCGTTCCGCCCCATAGTGCTGTTGGACGAGATCGGCAAGCTCTTCGAGCGAATCTTGGCGGGCCGACTCGTCCAACACCTGTCCCAGGTAGGTCCCGATCTCAGCCCGAAGCAGTTCGGGTTCCGAGAGGGGCGCTCGACGATCGACGCGATCTCGCGTGTGCGCTCCCTCTCGGAAGAGGCGACGTCCCAGGGTGGGGTGTTGTTGGCGGTCTCGTTGGACATAAAGAACGCCTTCAACACCCTGCCCTTTGCGACTATTAGGGAGGCGCTGAAATACCATCGCGCGCCTCCCTATATTCGGGACGTGATCGGGGCCTACCTCGAGGACAGGTCTGTGCTATGCACGGGGCGGAACGGCGTTGTAGTGCCGAGGGACATGCAACGCGGTGTTCCACAGGGGTCGGTTCTGGGCCCGATCCTGTGGAACATCGGGTATGATTGGAACCTGCGGGGCGCCCTTTTAACGGGCACTGACCTCGTGTGTTACGCGGATGACACCTTGGTCACTGCCCGGGGGCGGGACCTACGGGAGGCTACCCGCTTTGCCACTGCAAGCGTGGCGCTGGTCGTCGGCCGAATTAGAAGGCTTGGGCTCCAGGTGGCGCTGGAGAAGACCGAGGTCCTGTGTTTTCATGGGCCTCGGCGTGCGCCACCTCCGGATGCCCAGCTGGTCGTCAGTGGCCAGAGGGTGGGGGTCAAGCCCTGTATTCGATACTTGGGGCTTGACCTGGACAGTCGTTGGAGCTTCCGCGCTCACTTCCGGAACCTGGTCCCTCGCCTCATGGCAGCCGCCGGCGCTCTTAGCTGGCTGCTGCCAAATGTGAGGGGCCCGGGAGAAGGTTCCCGCCGCCTATACCTCGGCGTGGTGCGGTCCATGGCCCTGTACGGGGCCCCCATCTGGGTGGGGGCCCGAGGTAGGGAAAATGTGGCCTGCCTCAACAGGCCACACAGGGTCATGGCCATACGGGCCATAAGAGGCTACCGCACCATATCCGGGGAAGCGGCGGGTCTGCTGGCGGGGTCTCCTCCGTGGGACTTGGTAGCGGAGCTCCACGCGTCAGTGTATCACTGCGCGCGGAGCGACGTTCCATGGGGAGGCACCCGCTGGCCATGAGATTGGAGCGCGGAGGTCCGACTTTCGGCGGATCCTCAGGATCAGGTGGAGAGAAAGGCTGGCCAGTCCATCGGCCGGCCTGAGGACCGTCGAGGCTGTCCGTCCCATCCTCAAAAGATGGATGAATAGGAGATGGCCACTGACGTACCGCATGACACAGATACTGTCCGGGCACGGGTGCTTCGGGCGGTATCTGTGTCATGTGGCGAGGAAGGAGCCGACGACCGGCTGCCACGAGTGCGGAGGTGTGGAGGACACGGCGCAACACACGCTGGACGAATGTCCAGCGTTCGAGAGTGAGCGCCGTGTCCTCACACGAATAGTGGGGGACGATCTCTCGCTGCCGAATTTAGTTCGGAGGATGATCAGTAGCGAGAGATCGTGGCTGGCGGTGAGCTCCTTCTGCGAGGAAGTTATCTCGCGGAAGGAGGCGGCGGAAAGGGAGCGGGAGTCAGATCGTCCCGCTTCCCTCCGCCGCAGAAGAGCCAGGCCTAGAGGTGGGGGCGTACCCAACTCCGCCCCCCTCTATCCCCCACTGGGGCCGGGGTGACTGCCTTGAGGGAGGCAGTCCCCCAATCCAAAGGCCCCGGAGGTGTGCGCGTGTACCCACACGCCTCCACAATGGAGTAGGGCGAAATAGGTCGCCCTAACCACAAAACGAGATGGGGCCTGCCCTACAACATCTACAGGGCGGGCCGTCGCCGTCGGAGCTGGGGTAGAATGCACCTGCGAATCCCCTGGCTCCGGCATAGGCGCTCGTAGGTACACCGTGTGGTTTTTTAGTGGGTACAAGTCCCACACACCACCTCGCCATCCCTCCGGCGGGGTGACGGTCTTTTGAAGATTTTTCCACACGTTAAAAAAAAAAAAAAAAAAAAGTAACTTCTACTATGCCGCGGTTATTTTTAACTGTAGTTACACAACTTTTAATTTGACAGTGTGAGATAGTCTGATCATTTATTAATGCATCACCATCATGAAAATTAACTGGGATACGAACTAATTTAGATGTATTTGCGGGGATTATATCCTCATATAAATTTAAATTACGAGAATCGTACATTAACAGAGGTATTTTCGAATTCCGTGTAACTAAAACCTTATCCTTTAGATTAATGCTAGATTCTAATTTTTCTAATAAGTCATAACCAATAAGGCCGTCAAAATAATCATGAAATTTATAGATAAATAGAGTAATATCTTCATTCTCTTTAAATTCTTGAAAGCACGGTAAAGTTAAGGAATAATAATTTTTCGTGGTTGCATGAATGTTTGTTACCTCAAAAGGATCATAATTACATGGTATATGCTGAAAGAACTTTTCTACTGCCTTGGGGCTTATGAAAGACTGGTTGGCACCGGTATCAATGAGTAGTTTAAGGGGCGGATTTAATATCTGAATATACGGTAATTGTCGCTGTGTCTGTAAGTTTATTTCTATTTTAGTTTTCCTGATTTCTGAATATTCTGAAAATTTTCATTTTCAGTAACTTCGTAATTTTCGTTTTCAGTAAATTCGTCACGAGTTTTCTCTACATACGGGGATGGATAAGTCTGTTCGTCGTTTTCTGTATAATAGTCGGGATAGTAATAGTCACTGTCAACGTTATTATATGTGTCGTAATAGTATTGGGGTTCGTAGCATTCAGTTAAGTTTAATTCGCGACCTTTAAGGTAATTAGTAGGTGGTGGATTTCCATGTTTCCTCCAATCATGTCCAGTCAACATCGGTTTTGTTGGGTAGTGACTGACACCGCTCATAGGGCGTGGCGTATTATTCGAATTATATGGTCGTTGGGGTAGTGCAAATACATTACTACGTGGATTATAATTAGGAGGGACTGCGCTAAATATCTGTTGAGTTCTAGTTGGACCTCTAAATTGCGATTGTTGATTGTAGTTGGGTTTCCACATCACGGGAGGACGTGGTGGTTGAACCATATGCATGGGTTGCGAACGTGATGGTCCGGGCAAATTAAATGTAAATGGTTTAGATGGACCTTGCTGTGGTGGCATATTATTAAATTTATTATTATAATTATGCATAAATAGAGGATTAGTCCTCTTTTCAGGCATACTTTCATTGCGATTTTGCAAATAGAGTGTGTTCATCTCTTCATGAACAAACTCTAAAGCTTTTTCGATAGTTTCAGGCCTCATGCACCTTATACGCGATCCCAAAGGATCCTTAAGTCCGCGTAGATATGCTTGTAATGTAAGTTTTTTATAGAGTTCGCGCTTAGAATGTATAGTGGTGGCAATAGTTTCATGTAATGTTACATATGTTATGATGGTACTATACAAATTTAAGCATTTTTCGTAAAATTCCTGAGGAGTGCTTGAGCCCTGAGTTAATAAAGCGAGGTCGTTATAGAGAGAGGTCTCGTCTCTCTGATCTGCAAAATTATTTATAAGTGCGTTACGGATACCCTGCCAGTTCTCCGGTATGCCGTTAGAGTTTATTAAACGTGCGGCGGGCCCAGTAACTTTATTCAGGATGCCGTTCAGTAGTGCAGCATTTAATAAGCCATTATCAGGTGATGAATTGACATACTCGTTCACTAAATGGTCACACAAGCCAATGAAACGTGTTAAAATATTCGGGTTACCATCGAATTCAGGCACCATTCGAAGGGCCTTCCATATGTTGTCTAAATCTGCCATAATTAAATTAAATTTATCTCCTATAATAAAATTACTGCTTGATGAAAAAGATTTTTCACTGCTAGTGTCACTATCACTAAAATTTAAATTCCTATTTAAATCTATATCTTTATATCTACGGGTCCTCGATTGCCTCGATTGGAAAATCTTGGAAAATTAAATTACACAGGATCTAAAAAAAATGACACAGGAATATAGATAGGAAAGCAACTCTAGATCGATTCTAGTGGTACTTACATGAGCATTCTTTAGTTGTCTCTGCAGTATCGATGTCTGGATACCCCCTCGTCTGTAGCTTCTTAGGTTCAGAATCGCCGCCGCCAGATGCTTGATTCACTGACTCTACTTTACAGCGATCCTACCGACTGCGCCAGATAAAAAGTCTACAGCCGAAGGGCGCAAAAAAAACCAAAAAATATTATATATTAAATTTAATTGAAATATAAAAATTACAATTTAACTTATTAACTATTATAGATGCCAATTGGTCGATGTTAGAACCAAGAGTGATTCAACTCCGATAGCGTTCTTTGGTCGATTTCAACATTTCAGTTTTGCTGACTCGACGGCACGTTTCGGCGCATGGTACGATGCGCCGTATTGAGGTCGCTGCCTATACAGCGTTTTCAATGTTTCATGATTTCGTAACGTGCATATAGTAAAACTTAGGGTGTGTGTCCTAGATAACCACTCAGTTATCAACTAAACAGAAGTCCCTATTGGTTGTAGAAATCTCCACAGGGATCGTGGTCTAAAACCTTCATTGCGAGCTTTGACCCATCTCTCCTCAAATGATGGAACATGTGACTTCATCATAAATTCATCGATCTGAGCCTCTCTCTCCTCCTGATGAAAACTTCCACAACTATTACAGAAATTATATTTCCTTACTAAAGCCTCCATAGAGATTTACGGATCATAATATATCATCAAAAACTATTGGAAAATGTCACTTCAATAGTTCAATCATCGATACAAGTATTTTCCTCCTTCTAGTGAAGCCTTCAGTAACCAGAACCCCCCAAGCGACATCTTTTGTGGAATGTATATAATCTTCGTATGGGTTAATTCGTCTATTAATTATCTATTTAATTTGTGCAGTGTATAATAAGTTGTAATATAATAAATGTAATGCGTCCTAAACTTTACCCACACAATGCTGCATATCCAGAGCAGCAACATATCGCTATATTGATGCACCAGCCATACAACATGCATACGGTAAAGCTTAGGGTGTGTGTCCTAGATAACCACAGTGTTATCAACTAAGTTAAGTCCCTACTGGTTGTAGAAATCTCCACAGGAAACCTTCATTGCGAGCTTTGACTCATCTCTCCTCAAATGATGGAACATGTGACTTCATCACAGATTCATCGATCTGAGCCTCTCTCTCCTCCTGATAAAAACTTCCACAACCTATTTATTATAAACTTCACTTACTTGCTAAAGTCTCCATAGAGATTTACGGTTCACATTTGATCATCATAAATTATTGGAAAATGTTACTTCAATAGTTTATTCATCGATACAAACATTTGCCTCCTTCTAATAAAGCCTTCAGCAAAAATATATATAAGACTCAAGGATCTTCCTCTCACTACATCTTCCGTGTAATGTAATATAGACATGTACTAAATATTAACCATGCAATATCTACATATTCGAAATAGTAAACGTAATTTACTATCCCAAACAAGGAACACCACACAGCAAGACATTTAGTGTGAGTAATGAAATATTTGAATTAAGTAATAAGTTAGTATAGTTGAAATAAGTGAATGAAATATTTATTTTTGATAAGTAACTGAACTATTATTAGCCATCATTATAAGTACAATAGGGTTTTACTATAACTTCCTTAATTTACTTTTAGTTTAGTCGTAGTAAATTTATTATTAATATAATTCTCATATAAAATATTAGAGATTATCAACAACTGTAAAAAAACACAATTAAATTCATTAGCATCTAATGAGTAAATATACACATTTAATATTAAACTCCTAACCTTTCAATCTAACTAAAGAAAATAAATCAATATAACTCAGATTTAGGTACAAATTGAGACTATTATAAGAAAGACACAAATAAACCATGCTCGTTAAATTTTATATTATAAGTAAGTAAAATAAATCAATGTATTCGTCAACATATTAGTTCCACGCAAATCATAAAATAAATAAACACATGTACATTTCCTAATTAACTTGGCAGTTTATCTAAAATATCCCAATAATACAGTCAAATGATGACAGACATACAGTATATTATGAGCACAATAAATAAAGTGAAAGAATTAAAATGACTTACCAATATGTTGACAAGAACGGATATTAAAAGTATTAAAATCACTTACTAAAATCTCCTTATTTACGAATAGTAAAAGAATTAAATATACACTTGTTACACCTACGGATGCTCGTCATCGACTACCTCAAATTTCGATTGTTTATTCCTGGTCTCAGTTCTACCTTTGTTTTACACAAATCTATATGCCTAAACATAACGTGAGAACTTCGTTCTTAGGCAGTTCACACTCATTACACAGGATGATTTTTAAATTTATTTTGTAATACTTTCTTTATCCTAAATTTTATTTTGTTTTACAAATATTTTTCCTATATAAAATATAAAGAACCATTTACCGCGTTTGCATAATATATTTACTTGTTTTATTCATTTAATGCTGATATAACGTCATAATAAATTGCAAACACATATATAATATTTATTTTTATTACAGATTTTAATATTGCTTTTAAAAGGGAAAGATGTTGAGGGTGTTCGTGTTTTAGTTCTTATTTTAAGTACCTACATATTATTAATAAAGCAGTTGTTATCCAGATCTCGTAGTTTCTATACACAACACATGGTGGACTCAAATTTTTCATAGTCTGAGTTAGGAGGCCTATACACACATATAATTATGTGTTTCTCTAATTCTGCACATGATAATTCTATAATGCATTCATTTGAAAGTGCTACAATATCTTTACGTTCTTTCCCTTTAATGTTATTTTTTAATAAAATAATTGAACCCTCTCTAATTGAAATTTGCCTTCCTTTACGAAATCTATGACGAGCTCAATGGTTGTACACACAAACCACACGCATATACAATACAAAGAAAGCAAATTGGAGCCAATTTCATGAGAAATTAGCCGATATCACACAAAAAACACAAAGACACACTTACCATACCGTGGTGGACGGACGATCTCACGAAGATGAAGCGTGAGGTCGTCACCAGTAGGCGCCGAATCAGGAACGCACAGCCGTCGCAGAGGGCAGCTGTAGTGGATCTCTACCTGAAACAAAATAAAAAAAAACATGAGGCCATAAAAACAGCATAAGTCGAGAGTTGGAGGAGATTCTGCGGAAAGCAGGAGCGAAAGGGAATATGGGAGGGCATATATAGGGTGATAGGTAGGACGGAGGCTAGGGAAGAGGACGTAATGCTGGTCGATGGAGACAAAACACTAAGCGCGCAGGAGTCAGTCGACCTACTTGCACGGAGGTTTTACTCTGAAGACTAAAGAGGCGGACACAGAAACACACAAAGAGATAAGACAACTAGTAGACTTCAAACCTAACTGTTTTTGGTCGTTCCGTGGTTTTTATTTGATAAGTACTAGTAATTCGATGAAATAAACCATAAGTTTTATATGTATTTAAAGACGAATATTTTATCTAAATTCGTGTGTGATTTTACTATTAAATTCAAAGTGGATATCAAGAATACACCGTAATAAATTTAAAATAATTTTGTAACGACTTCATCGCGTCACACGGCAACTCATCGCTGCTCCGTTCCGCCTGCGCCCAGGTCAGTGACCTCGTTATTCGCAAAGAAGCTTCGCTGTGGCAACCTTAATATTATTTAGATAAACCTGTGGTTTGCGATTTGAATTAGCATCCACTATTAGTATATACTAATACGCACGCTATGCGTTGTTGATACACATATATAGACATACATACATATAAACTTTCTAGCATGGAATCTGAAAAACTGTCTTGTGCTGGTTGCTTTAATGCAATAAAAACAAAAGCTTACCTCAAATGTGCTGTGTGTAATCATGCTTATGACCTCTTATGTGCAAATGTCTCTGAATGCCGCTTTGATAACACTATGCAAAAACATCATAAAGCTAACTGGCAATGTCAGGCATGTAAATGTAAGAAACCAAAAGGGGACAACACCAATACACCTATACGCCCATCTAAATGTGCATCCAGGTCAGAACATAATGAAAATATTGATGTTGAGAGTCGTTGAATCAGTCAAAATGAGTCAATAATGAATGATTTTGAAAATGTAACTTTACGTCACCGTAATATATCTGTCAACACACAAAATGTAAATTGCAGACATAGCTGTGGAGATATGTTTGACGATACTTACTTTCTAGAGACTATGGGAAAGGCTATTCGGCAGGAACTAGAAGGTGAACTATGTCAACGTCTTACAAACACTATTGGTAAATGCATATCTGAACATATTAATTCAACAATAAATTCATGTTTCTCTAAATTACAAGAAAAAATAATATATCTCGAAAATAAATTAGATGTACTGGCTGACTGTATTGAAAGTCAAAATAAAGTCACAAAAATAAACCAAGTATAGTCTGATATTTCATTGCCTTTTTATAAACAAGACAAAAAGAAAAATATGCCAAATACATTATTTGCTAAAAAGAAAAGCATTCAAGCTCCATTATCGTCACCGCAAAAGGTAACTAATCAGTTCAATCAAGCTTCAGTGAGTTCAATAGCCGAGCAGGATAACAATAAAGATCAATTTGTATTGACACCTAAGCCAGCTTCTACGTCCTCTGTAATTATGGAAGACAGCACTAAGGCGACTGAAGAGTGGGTCGAAGTTAGAAGGAAGAGGTCACGTGAGTCTAATAACATAACTCGTGGAACAGCAAATCCTGGCGCTACGGCACTTAAGGCTTCTGCTAAAACAACATATCTCCATTTGTTTTATGTAAAGAAGGGCACTAATTGAAATGAAGTCCTTTCACATATTAACACCTTTTGTCCTAGTGATCTCTGTACGGTACAAGCTCTTAACTCGCGTGGAAATTACGCTTCCTTCAAACTGTGCATTCCTGATGAATTATGTAAACTTATAATGTCACCTACGAATTGGGCCGAGGGCATATGTATTAAACCCTGGCGGCAGAATTTTCGTACCAAAAGCAGGAAATAATCGAAGTAGAAGACTGTCTTGTTATACTACCAAAATGTGAGGGGCTTGCGTAGTAAAACTGTTACATTTTACAATAACTTGCTTTTATATTCCTATGACATTATCGCCTTAACAGAAACATTTCTTACTAGCTCAGTGTCAAATAATGAGTTGTTTCCGACGGGCTATGTGGTTTTACGCCAAGACAGAAAAGACGACAAGGGCTGGGGTGGGGTATTACTAGCGGTACGAGAAACATATAAAGTTCGCTTGATAACTGATGTTGATGGTCTCACAGATGACAAAGAACTTCTAATTGCTGTTATATCGCGTAATAATTTAAAACTTTTAATTTTTATAGTTTATTTGCCACAAATTATAATGATGAACAGTATATCAGTGTACTGTCTTGTATGGAAAATGCTATATGTAAGTTTCCTTCTATTGATGTGTTAATAGTAGGTGATTTTAATTTGAATTCTTGTACTAACAATATAAAAATACAATTTGATTCTTTTGTTACATTTTGTATGCTTCGCCAAATAAACAATGTATGTAATATATACGGAAGTATCTTGGACCTTGTCTTAACGAACCTTAATAGTGTAACGACCCATGTCGCAGAAGTTGATCCGTTGGTGCCCATAGATTTGTATCATCCTTCTTTATCTATAAAAATGTTAATCCCCCATTGTATGCCCCCTGCTGTTGCTTTTTGCGATATAATATCGCCAATTGTTCCTTCAAAATATCCAACTTGGAATTTTAAAAAAGCAAATTTTCAACAGCTGTATTGTAACAACTTCTTTACTCATACTATGCACTTTATTAAAAATTATATAAAATAAAAATAAATGCGAAAGCAAACCCGGGTTGCACGGTATGTTTATTAAATGCAAGCCGATCTCGCGATGCAACGGAGACCGGTGCGAGGGGGGACATCGAAGCCGTCCAGCACCTACGTGTTAGGTCGAGATTCATTCGTCCCTGGCTAACCTACACGGTGGACACGTACTTGTTTCTGCTACCAATTCTATTCTTAAGCTGGAATTCTATGTTTTTATTTTGCTGTTTCGCAATATATACTAGTATATAATTGCAAGACCATATTTAAAGGAATTATAAACCCCGAATTGGGTGAGTATTGCACTGATATATAGAAACTAATTTGTATCACAGAGATGAGGAGGGCGCCACCGCCTAATAAACATTGGCTCCGTGTTATTCCTAAATTTAAAAATAGTAAATCTACTCAATTAGCATCCTATTTATGTTGTGGGCGATTTGTTGCCTCCAAGGCGTACGTGTAATTGTGGATTTTGAAGAAAATGCAAGATAGCAGCTGTTTTAAGATCCGAGTTGTTTGATGTGTGATCCCAACAACAGTTGCCACTTTGATTCGGCACCAGTTATTAGTTCACCACTAATTACGGCAAGAATATATTTCAAGATCTTGGCTTGTGTGTTGTGCCCAGTATACTCCAGTGTGATAAAAATAAGTTATAATTCATTAACTTTCGGATTTTGCGAGTGACGGTGTTGCTTAAGTGATTATTATTCTACCTCCTTTACGCCATTATATGTGTTAGCAGTAACGCATTGTACGCCGATGTCTTGTTTGAATATACGTATACAATACAAAATGATAATACGTGATTTCAACATATACAATTAGTGCACTGATGGCTTAGTTTAGGACGACCCTGGTTCAAATCTTACCGCTTTATCATTTTTTTTTTGTTTACATTTTTGTTCATTAAGTTAATTTTGTGTGTAAACAATTTTTTTTTTCTTGTACGAAAGATAATTTTCTAATCATAATTTATTTGTAATTACTCATTACCTATATGTGTAGTCTTTTTCCGTTTGTTATTTTATGTCGCTAATTGCCTTAATGTAAAAGAAGTTTTAATTTTTTTTTTTTTATATATTGTTTATTATTATTATTTTTCTTTTTATTAAGCGACAGTTAATCAAATATTTGTCTATTGTTGTTTCCCTTTTACTTTTTGTTTTATTGTAGTTTTACGTTTTTACTCATGACATAGTATTACACATGTACTTTAGAATTAAAGCGGTAATATTGTAAATAATAGTAAATAGTAGTATTGGTTGTATATGAAATTAATCCCTTTAATTTTTCACGAAATAGAGGTGAATATAATTATGTATTATAGGAATAGTTTAAAAGTATTCGTATTTTTGACATTTTGTAGTTATATTATGCAATTTAAGTACGTAATAGTGTTTCATGGTGGAAATATACATTGCGAGTTTTATAGTCTTCGTGTTTGTTTGTTAATTTAATTACAATTATCATATTATTTTCATTATGAGTGACCAAGATAGGACATCATGTCCACATTGCCCGCAGTCATCACGGCTTTTTGCAGCCCCCCATGGTCTTAGAGTCCACATTGGCCGAATACATAAGACAGTACTGCCACAATAGACTACCCCAGGACCTATATCACTAGATACTAACGTGTCGGCTTCTCAAACGCCCTTGCTGTTGCCAAACTTTGATGAGCTCGCACATATGAAAATGAATATCAGAATACTTAAACACATTCCTAAAGGAGCCAGAAGTGTGGTAGCTGGAAGGCTCTCGCAGGTGATTGAGCAGTGCCTTTATTCCAACAGTAGGGAAGATTGGTATAGACTATTTACTTTTGCCTTCTCTACTTTAAAGGTTCCCGACAGTAATGATAACCGATCCCTTACTACTAAAGTCAAAGAAAATGTTAGTAAAGAGATTATTAATTTCTTAGATGCGGAAACCCGTTTTAATATGCACTCGAGGCCAATATACAGCATTATTGAAAAAAGGGTACATGAGGGTGACTTGAGAGGGGCCGTTAGACTTTTGACATCTGATAATGGATTCGCTCCTGGGGATTTAAACACTCAAAACGCTTTAAAAAATAAGCATCCAGCGCCTTCGCGTCCATTAATTTTCCCCCCAGAGCCAGATCACTCATGTCTTGCTCTTGAGGTATCGGTTGGGGATGTCTTAGAAGTTATGGATTCTTTTTACAGCGGGTCAGCAGCTGGTTTAGATGGACTTCGACCACAGCACTTGAAGGAACTTTTGTCTTTGTCTGCAGGTGACAACGGCATCAAGTTAGCGAAGTCATTAACTAATTTATGTAATTTTTTGCTGAAAGGGTTTCTTAATCCCGAAATTTGCCCTGTACTTTACGGTGCTTCGCTTTGCGCTCTTAAAAAAAGTCGGAGGCGTTAGGCCTATTGCCGTTGGAAGTGTAATCCGTCGCTTAGTCGCTAAATTGGGGTGTCGCGCTGTAAAACCCTCGTTATCTGCTAAATTGCAGCCTCATCAGATTGGCTTTGGCACAGCTTTAGGTGCCGAAGCTGCTATTCACGCTACACGATCATTCACTGATAACGAAGAGGCGTGTGGAAGCCACAACATAATTTTAAAGTTGGATATCGAGAATGCTTTTAATAGCTTGGAAAGAGATGTGATATTATCGGAAGTGAAGGACTGTACTCCGAGTCTATATCCATTTCTTTATCAGTGTTACTATCAACATAGTAAATTATTTTATGAGTTAACGTCGATATCATCGCAAGTCGGAGTACATCAGGGAGATCCGTTAGGTCCTATGTTGTTTAGTCTCGCTATACATAAAATTACTTCTTCTCTTGAATTTCCTTTGAATGTATGGTATTTGGATGACGGTACGATTGGAGGTGGCGTAGATGTAGTCTTAAAAGATGTTCAAACCATCATTAACAAATTTAAAGAGATTGGCTTAGTACTAAACACAAAAAAATGCGAACTATTCTTTTGTAATGCACAAACATCACTAGGTGAATTACATCGACTATTACCGGGTATTAAATTGGTAGATAAAACCAATTTCACTCTTCTTGGAGCCCCTATTTTTTTCGATGCCATTACTATGTCTTTAAAAGAGAGGGAAAATATTATTTTAAAATCAGAGCACATTTTATTAAAACTGTCAGCACATGTTGCATTAACTCTTTTTCGAAGTTGTTTGTCCATGCCGCGTTTAATTTATATTTTAAGAACGTCTCCGGTCTGGTTGTTTCCCGATGAAGTTGATTCTATTGATAACTCTATTAAAAATATCTTAGAGGGAATCTTGAATATTAAGTTGGATGGAGATCAGTGGCTACAGGCAGCTCTGCCTATTCGACATGGAGGTCTTGGTATCCGTCGAGTACAGGACATTGGCCTCGCAGCTTTCCTAGCGTCTTCGCATGGTGCTCTAAACCTCGTCACTCGTATTTTATCCTCTAATGGTGACGGGTTTATTTTACCATTTGTGAATGAGGCTACGGCTGAGTGGCGGTTAAGATGTCCAGATCAAAATTTACCTGAACAGCCTCAGGTTCAAAGAAAATGGGATGACATCCTGGCTAAGATCATATCACATCCGGATTGTATCTGGCGCAAAGGATTTCCCTAGCAATTCAACGTGGAAATGCTGCGAGCGTTATGGGAACCTTTAAGCCGGGTACGATACGGGACAATCATAGCAATTAACTTTTAGGTTTTTTTTTATCTGTTTTTTTTTGTATGTACTAATGTAATTAATTTTAGGTAATTGAATGTTTAATATTTTATATTTTTGAAGAATGTTAGATATTCTTATAAATATTATTTAGATGATTTTCTTATATCATATTGAGTAAGTGCTTTAAAACATTAAATGAGTTTATTTGTATCACTATATAGCTGTATCTATCTATTATATCTCCTAGACCTTAAGTTTTCTGCTTAATTAACTTATGTTCCTGCCATACAACTTGTTACTGTTTTTACTAATTGTACGCTTAAAATAACTTTAGCATAGTACTATACCATAATGTCATTTATACCAATGTAATTGCACAATAGAAATGCTTTTCATCTACCTACTAGTTGAATTAATTGTAATTAATGAATATATGGGACACAGTTACCTAGATACATCAAAATAATAATTGCATTTAATAATGTCTAGTAAGACAAATTCAATATTTTCTACTAAGCACTGCTGAACTGTCTAAACTGTGTCACCCCACCTTACATTTTCCTATTGTTATTTAGTATATAAGATCATTATTTCTATGTACATATTGTCAGTTTATCATCATCTGTAATATACATCGTCTCGACCAACAACATCGTATCATTCACCCGCAACAGTGGTGACCCCGACGTGATCGAGACGATATCTGGGAAAACGACGAGATCAAACAAGAGCTCTGTCTGACGGCATCCTGCGCACCACCAACGATTGCACATTTCCACCGGCTTCCCAGAAGCGGGTCTCACCGGTTCGGAAATTCAAGAGGCATAAAAGTCGTTGGCAATACTGCGCAACAAGGATCCTGCCGTGCTACTGACCCCCAGTAAACACAACTACCTGCTGGATATAATCTCTGGACGAAAAATTGAAACTGGAAAAATAAAACAAAAATGCTGTCTACAAAAGTACAGCCAACAGTCACCGCCGACGTCATTGCACACCTGTCGTCACTAATTGCGACACTGCGATCAGAAACTGCTGATATACGCGAAAAGCGCTCGCCACACACAAACAAACGCAGCAACTACCGATCTAGGTCAAATTCGCACCTATGGTCATTGCATAGTCAGAAAAATTACTATTACTTATATTATATCATCGAAAATATAAATAAAAGGCATACAAATGTGACATGCCGCGCTCCTATAGACAACCGTCGTAAAACTAGATTCGACGCAGAATAAGACGGAACGCTGTGCTGTTCATCCGTCTACCCGCCTCGATATAACCGACTCTAACAGTGGCTATAGAATTTTGGTGGACACCGGGACACAGTCACCTAGATACATCAAAATAATAATTGCATTTAATAATGTCTAGTAAGACAAATTCAATTGTCTACTAGGCACTGCTGTGTCTAAACTGTGTCACTCCACCTTACAGTTTCCTATTTTTATTTACTACATAAGATTATTATTTCTATGTACATATTGTCAGTTTATCATTATCTGTAATATACATCGTCTCGACCAACAACATAGTATCATTTATCCGCAACAGTTCAGAAAAACTATTTTCGAAAGTTACCACAATCTTAGTCATCCTGGTAAAAAAACTACAAGAAAATTAATTGGCAGTAATTATATATGGACAAACATGAATACAGATATAAATAAATGGTGTGAATCATGTTTATAATGTCAGAAATCGAAAGTGCATAAACATACAAATTCACCGCTTGGTAAATATTTGCCTGCTACGCGTTTTTCACATGTAAACATTGATATCGTAGCATTACCTACTTCGCAAAATAAACGATACATTATCACTATAATCGACAGATGCACTTCATGGCCTGATGCTTTTCCAGTTGCAGATATAACTGCAGAAACTGTTGCAAGAGTTGTCTACGAGGGATGGATTTGCCGCTTTGGATGTCCAGACTACATCACCTCTGACCAAGGACGACAATTCGAGTCCGACGTCTTCAGAGGACTCGCCAAGTTGATGGGAATTGAGAAAATCCGTACCACACCGTACCATCCACAATCTAATGCAAAAGTGGAAAGATTACACAGAACAATGAAAACAGCATTAGTAGCCAGAGCCAACACAATAAATTGGACAAAAGAATTGCCATCAGTTCTATTCGGACTACGCTCAAGTTATCGACAAGATACTGGTTGCTGCGCCGCATATGGCACTACTATCAAGTTACCGGCAAATTTTTTCTATGATGAGCCGAAAATCACGTATGCAGACTTCATATAAGACATTAAAGATAATATTAACCGAGTTGCAGCCATCCCACTGAGAGAGAGTACAAATAAAAACATTTTTGTACATCCTCGTTTAATGGATTGCTCACACGTCTTCCTGAGATGTGATAGATTACGTCCAACGTTGACACCACCATACGAAGGACCATTTTTGGTTGTCAAACGCAAAGGAAAAGTATTCACAATCAAGCGTGACGAAAAAGAAACAAATGTGTCAATAGATAGACTCAAGCCAGCATTCATAATAAACAACGAAGCAATTGCTGGCGAGGCAGAAACAGGACACCGCTCGTCAACAGCTGACAGCCGACCTTTGAAAGTGACACGTTATGGACGCACATCTTATCCTACAGTGAGATTTAATTTGTAAAAAAAAAAATATTTTATTAATTTATATTGTTCATAATTAACTTTTATAATTTTTTTTCTCTCAAGGGGGAATATCTATGGGACACAGTCACCTAGATACATCAAAATAATAATTGCATTTAATAATGTCTAGTAAGACAAATTCTAATATTGTCTAAATATTGTCTACTAGGCACTGCTGTATCTATAAACTGATTGTATTTATGGGGCACAGTCCCATAAATACAATCAGTTTATAGTTATTAATTAGTTAGGAGAATATGAGCTATTTGAAGCTATTCCATCTTTATTCTCTTCTACCTCACCTTTGAGAGCCATAGCTTAGTGCCATTACCATCTGCACCATTTCATCTCGCTTCTGGAATGAAAGGCGTCATCGCTAACACAAGTGAGGGTTTTATGGACGGCTATAAAAGTAGCAGTTATTTCTGTAATTCCAGGGTTCAAATCTCCGGGCAGGAACACCGCATGACCTGAGTGCTAAACGGCCTACACCGCTAGTACCCGTGTCGACTGCCGTCGTGTGACGCAGAATACTCCAGGGCAGTGGTATTCGGTGCTACTAGATGTTAAATTGTGCGATTTTGTGTATGGACAAAGAACCTCCTTATGAACTACAGTGCTAACAGTATATATTACATAACTTATGTCACATAATTATATTCTTTCACACAATCCGGATTTTATTTAACTTATTTTAACACCAAACTACTAAAATTGTGACAGTATTCTGAAATATCTTATTTAGACTGGACTAAAGTATTAAAAGAACAAAATGTTGATCAAGCAGTCGATGCTTTTTATTCAATAATTAATAATACTCTTGATAAAAGTGTCCCTCGTCATCAATATCGATCGCCAACTAGCGGACGATATACATATCCAGTATGGTTTAGCTTTGAATTAAAGCACTATATAAAACTGAAATATTTTCACCTCAAAAAGTACAAAGCATATGGGCTTGAATTCAACCGTGAAATGTTTAATTACTGTAGAAGCCTTACAAAAAAATATATACATAATGACTATAACATATATATACATAAGATGGAAAATAATATTTCACGTGATCCTAAAACTTTCTGGACATTCATAAAAAGTAAGCGTAAAAACAGAAAATTTCGTTCTGAATTTTCGTACAATAGTAATTATTTTAGTGGGCAGGAGGCCGCAAATAAATTTGCGGATATTTTTGCCTCAGTTTTTCATTCTGAGGTACCACAATTGAGTGCTGAGATGGCGGGTATAGATGATAGATTCAAAAATGCTAACCGTATTTCTGTTGAAAATATCACAGACAGTGATCTACAAAGTGTCATAAAACGTCTTAAACCTTCTTTAGTAGTGGGTCCTGACGGCATACCTTCTTTTCTAGTTAACGATTGTATCTCAAGCTTGATGCCCGCACTACTTCACATTTACAATACTTCTCTTCAGATCGGTATTTATCCGACAATATGGAAATTATCGAGAGTAACACCAATACCTAAGAGTGAAACATCTAAGGATATAACAACCTTCAGGCCCATTGCGGTTTTATCAGCATTCAGTAAGATATTTGAAGGGATTGTAAATAAATGCGTATCGACACAAATAAAGCCTTACATAGCGGACGTGCAACATGGATTTCGACCTGCTACAAACTGTAGTAAATCCGGCTGCCAACCACCCCCTAGCAGAAAAATTCAGAGACGATCACCGGAAGTGCATACAAAGAGGAAAAGAAATAAACATCTATTGGATAAAGGCACACGCGGGGTGGGAAGGCAATGAGAGGGCAGACCATCTTGCCAAAGAAGCGGCCCTGAAGTCGAAGAGGGGGCCAGACTATGACTGGTGTCCGGTCTCATTCATACAGAAATGTATCTACATATTATGTCATACGAATTCCGTGCAAATAACTATAAAGGTCGTGCCCTCTTTTGTAAAATAAAATACATCCAAAAAGCATTTGCAGAGCTATAAAACTTCTTATAAAAGAGCATTGCCGACCCAGCATGCTTTTCAGGACAAATATTCCTGTAAACGAATCACAGATGGAGCTTTTTTATAACAGTGGTTACTTACTAACATGTTGTTACGAAACATGCGTTCTGTAGATAAGAGTAAAATCTATCTATTAATACAGGAACCAAAAATTTTGTGCTCCTTTTTTCGAAAATTGCGACGATTATAAAAAAAAATAACATACCGCCACTATTGACGACAGAATTGTGTAACGTTGTGTATTGTCTGTTTAAAATAAGGTTTTGGTTTATTGCCAGTAATAATTTTGTATGGACTGTAGGCCCCTCTACATTCCATGCCTCCACATATATGGTAAGGAGACAAATTGTATTAGTTATAATCGGACAGTTATAGTCGGAGAGTTATAGTTATTGTTATGAATAGAATTGTTCTGAACGCATTAGTTTCGATATGTTTCAACACGTAAATAAGAAAATGTATGGGACTATTCCCTCCTTGAGGTTGTGACGGTTCACCTATACCCATATGTATATTAAAAATATTTAGTTCAAAGGTAGTAGGTATGTGATTTTAAAACAATTCGTTTTGAGACTTTATTACATTAACTAAACATAGAATAAATTATTATAAACTAAATTATATGAGAAACAAATAATTGTAAATAGAATCATCATATTATTTAAGGATTAAAGATATATTAAATAATGTTATGCAAAAACAGTACAAAAATAAATATTAAATAAAAAATGTTTCAATCTTATTTCATAGAAATTCGTCACCTCAAAACGATAGCTTTGATTTACGCACATAAACGTAGACAATTATTAACACAAATATGTACATTGGTAAAAATATGTCTATAAATAGACATCAAAAATGTAACAGGACTCAGTTCTGGAGTGTTCGTCAAAGGGTACAGGTGATTATGTAATTCCTTTATTAGTGATTCCCGCCAATTGGGCGGTAAGTGATATAATTATTTTACTTTAAATGAAGTGGTCTAAAATATATTGAGAATATAATATTTATGGAGAGGCGTGTAAATAGCCGTCACCAATTCGGGGTTTCCTTTATATGTACCTAGCAATTAGTTACGCGGATGTCTTATGGATATACCTACTAATTATACTCCTCAAACGTTCAATAGAACCAAAGGCCACTGAGAAAAACGTAATGTAAAACACCACTGACCTTGAGCCTGACTCGAGGGCACTTCACACGCTGTACAGTTGCCGGGTCACGAGCCGCCAGCAACAATTGCTTGAGTTTAGATCACCAGTGGACTAATTATGTAACACTATAAAAAATTGTTTCTGTTGAAGTTGTAATGCAATATAAATACATTTCAATTTAAAATATGCGATCAAGTAAGATCGAATGACGGCAGCATAAATCATTTCTATCGATAAAACACTGCTATGAAGTTGCAGCGGAATATTGTTAATCCGACCACTTTAAAAAGTGAGTACATTAGATAACTTATACCTTTAGAGGGATACATTTTAAATTATTGGGTTAATACACTAGTTGATTGATTTGAAAAAAAAATTATTGCTTTCAAAAATTACAAAATAAACTGCAGCGTTCACTTGTTCTTTTATTTTATTTTTATTAATAGACATTTAATAAAATAAAATAAAGAAAGTCTATTCTATTCTAATGAAAAAATAAGGTTATTAATTTTGAATATAAAAGCATATTTTATACAAACTATTTATAATTATGAATAATATTAATCTAACCTACAAATTATTTTTTTTTTTTTTTTTTTCTTTTCTGCTATAGGTAAGTACGTATGTAGAGGACAGCGTGAAATAACGTAGAATAAGATCAATAATAATGTAAAATTAAAATACAACGCATAACATCATATAGATAAGTTTAAAATAATGTAAATGAAACGAACAGTATGTTATATGAAAAACGAGCAATAATGTATGTAAACAGCATTTAGTTATGAGCTATATGTTAAAATAACTATAACGAACTAGATATAAGTAATGTTCCTGTTATAGTTGTAGTGTTTCACTATTGTTAAATGTGAAAATCGATGTAAGTCAAAGATAATTTACCTTGTATTTATAAGAAATACTGTTGTGATGTTTATGTATGTGTACTTTTTAGATAGGGACTTATTCAAAGTTCACATGTAAATAAGAATTATAAGGGGGAAAACGTGTTACAGAGGTAATAACATCGAAAAACTCCAAAAGTCATAATGAAAATTAACTTTAGAATCGAGCTAAAAACACGGAGCTCACAATAAGGTATTGCCTCCGGAATACGTAACCAACGAAATTTGTATGAAAAAGAATTCGCTGCGGTGGGGAGCACCCGGCGGCGAACTGCGACAGGCCGAGGGACCAAAAACCGACATGCGCCAACTGCGCCAAGGCACATACGGCCAACGACAGAAAATGCCCGGTGTATAAGAGGGAGGCACGGCAGAGGGGCATCAACCCCCCGCCCCCCCGTCCCTACCGCGACGACAAAAACGCCCGTGGCGCAAACACAGCGTCGTAATAAACCCACCGCGGCGCCGCGTACCTACGTCGCCCAGGCCCCTCCTCCCGTAATAACGGTCGAGGAAACAGCCGGCGCCAACCTAATGGCGCCGGCCAACGAGCCGAAGCATCGCGGCACCGACACCGGTGAAAATAAAAGACGCCGCCGCCGAAGACGCGGCAAGAAGAGGCGCGGTGATGGGCCAGTTACGGCCTCAACTCCAATCCCCTTCTTACCGGATCCCACCCCTACAAGCTATGCGCACATCGCACCGGAAGGGTGGGGCCTTCCCACGCATGCCGTCCCAACACAGGGTCCACGAGTTGCGCCACGTCGCCGCCGGGCGGCGCCACCGGCACATAGCGTGCCGAGAGTGGCATTCGAACCGCCACAGGCGGACGCAAGACGCGCACCTCCCGCGCCCCCCACACGGACCGCACACCCAGAGGCGCGAACGATATACACCGCACCCGCTCCCTTCACACAAGCGCCCGTCGACAGAGCACTGAACATGCTTATTAGCCTGTTGACGGAGCTGCTAACAACGCTCGCGGCCGGCGCGGACACAAAGTCGGCGGCATTAAATGGATTGGCCAAAATCCAACAGTACACAAATGGCGGGTACTAGCCTGCGCATTGTGTACTGGAACCCCGGGGGAATAAAGGATAAAGTCCAGGACCTCCGTCTCCTAGCTCGCACCCAGGATGTGCACATCATACTCCTGGGTGAAACGAAGCTCACAGAAAAGGAGACGTTGAGGGTGCCTAACTACCACGTGTATAGACGCGACGAAACGTCACCGGCGGGCATTGCGTACCGCGGTACGGCGGTACTAGTCCGTCGGGACGTAGTCCACGTGGAGTTAGAGCGCCCCGAGTTCCGCGTCATGCGCTCCATAGGAGTCAGCATCAACGTCGACGGCGCGGAACTGAAGGTCCTGGCAGCTTACCGTCCCCCGGGACTGGATTTCAGCCCCTCCGATGTCCGGAACGTTCTGGATGGGAGGAGTCCCACCCTACTTATGGGCGACCTAAACGCGAAGCACACGGCTTGGGGTTCCCGTCTGTGCTCGCCGATAGGTCGAAGACTCCTCCAGGATTCGCAGATCCACGGGTACGAGGTGTTGGGCCCAGCGCACCCAACCCACGTACCCTCAAATCCCACACATAGCCCAGACGTTCTGGACATTGCCCTAGTGCAGGCTGTGCCTTGCCCGGTCTTACTGGAGGTGCTGTACGACCTTGACACGCAGCACCTCCCAGTTCTAGCCACGCTTGACCTCTCCACCACCACCACACCGACGAGACCGTCGAGGCGGCGGATGGATTGGCGTGTTTTTCGCGCAGAATTGGAGCATCTACACCTCGACGGCGAACTATCATCGCCAGCGGGTGTCGAAGCCGCCTCCACACTCATAACGGAGCGAATCCGCACCGCAGTGGAGGCGGCAACTACCACAATAAACGTGGCTTCTCGCCGTCGAGAGGAATTGCCACACCATCTGCGCGAAAAACTCGCCCGGAAAAAGAATCTCCGTCGCCTATGGGCCCGAACCCGTTGCCCGCGGGTCAAGCGTGAGCTCAACTGCTTGGCTGCAGAGCTGTCGGAGGGAGTGCGGGATTGGCGTGGAGCCGCCTGGGAGGGTGTCATATCCCGGGCCGGCGAACACGATACCGACCTGCACAAACTCAATCGACAGCTCACCAATGCACGACCTCCCGTCTGCCCGTTGCTTGACGAGACGGGCAGACGTCGTTACGCAGCCCAAGACCGGGCAGAAATCCTGGCACAGCACTTGGAGGGGCAATTCACGGCCAATCCAACAGCCGCCGACGCACCCAGCACTGTCGTCGAGCACCACGAGCGAGTCGTACGTCGCGTATGCGATTTCCGTACCGCTCCGTCGCCGGACGTAAACGAAGTGAGCTTCGTTTCGCCCGGCGAGGTAAGGCGGCTCGTCAGCCGCCTGCCGAAGCGCAAAGCGCCCGGAGCGGACGGGATCAGCACCGCAGCGCTCGCACAGCTGCCCCGTAGAGCCCTAGCGTGTCTAGCGAGGCTCTACAACGGCATACTCCGGACCGGCCACTTCCCTACCAACTGGAAGTTGGGTAGAGTCATAGTCCTCCCGAAACCCGGCAAGGACAAGCGCCTGCCGGCAAGCTACCGGCCCATCACTCTGCTCTCGCACGTAGCAAAGTCGTTCGAGCGCCTCCTGCTCCGCCGCCTGAGACCGACTCTGTCGCCTCGCGACGAGCAGTTCGGTTTCAGAGGCGGACACTCGACGACTTTGCAGCTGACGCGCGTGCTCCACCATATGGCTGTCGAGCACAACCGCGGCCACTACACGGTCGGCGTATTTCTCGATATAGAGAAGGCGTTCGACCGTGTGTGGCACGACGGTTTGGTGTCGAAGTTGCTCGACACCAACACGCCGTCAGCATACGTGCGAGTAGTGGACTCGTTCCTCTCGGGCCGGAGCTTCTATGTTTCGGTCGAGAACTGTGACTCTACCACACGCCCAATTGCCGCCGGAGTCCCGCAGGGCAGCTGCATTTCGCCAGCGCTCTACGCGACGTACACAGACGACATCCCCACCTTGAGGGATGAGCTCCGAGAGGGAGAGAGGGATGTCGTCCTCGCTCTTTTCGCCGACGACAGTGCCTTTCTTACGTCGTCTCGCCGAGCCTACGCAGCCGCTCGCAAAATGCAGCGGCTGTTGGACCTGCTCCCCGAGTGGCTGGATAAGTGGCGTACCACCGTTAACGTGGGTAAAACGGTGGCGCTGCTTACCCGCCCCGGGTGCAAATGCCCGCCGCCCCTCTTACTGAGAGGCCAGCCCATCCAGTGGGAGCGCACAGTGCGTTACCTAGGGGTGGAAATCGACCGGTCGCTGCGTATGACGCCGCAGGTGGACCGGGCTGTCACCCAAGCCAAGGCCGCGCGCGCTATGCTGCGACCGGTCTTGCAATCCAGGCTGCAGCTGCGGACGAAAGTAGGCATTTATAAGACCTACATTCGTTCGCGGCTCACATATGCCGCCCCCGCATGGTACGCACTGTGCTCGGCCTCACAGCGGCGGAGACTGCAGGTCCAACAGAACGCCGCCCTCCGTCTGTGCACAAATGCCGGACGGTACGTCCGTAATGACGTGATCGCCCGCGACCTCAAGGTCCCATCGGTGGAGCAGTTCAGCACCCTCTCCACGCGCGCCCACCGGACGCCACTCGCGCGCTCCCGCGCGACTTACTCTCCACCGAGTGATCACGTCATTTACGTGACGTGGCGGCGTTAAGCCGGCTCGGCGAGCGACTTATAGAGTCCCACTCACACGACTCCCTCAGCCGGCTGCTGGGAAGCAGCCGGCTTCCGGTCGGCCGGCAGGCCGGCCGGTAAACGAACGACGCTGGGGTGGTATACCCCAGCAGTATGCTCGGGTAAAGAGCGTAAGCTCGGGGCCCGTACCCAGCGGTCCATATAAAGGATCAGCGGACGACCCGATAATAATATGAAAAATTAAGTCGCTTTCCAATTTGTTGCTTGTTGAGTTTACCGTTGGTCGTGTGATCCTCTGTGAGATTCCGGTTCGCCGTCGAGTCTCCAGAGTGAGCCCCGCAACTGGTGCCCACTTGCGCAAATTGTTGAGAGCGATACAGTGCGTAATCCAGCTACACAAAGTGTACTTTGTTTAGCGAGAGAACGCGCTAGGATTGCAGACCGAATTTGTTGGTGCAAATTCGTCGCTGCAATCCAACTGCGACTGTCTTACAGTGTGACCACCTGCCCTTTCAGGGCGGAATTCCCTACCTATCGGTAGGTTCGTCGTGGGGTTCCAGCCCCCACACCACCCTCTTCCACCCCTCCAGTCCCCTTTCCTAGTACATCACCCGTTCGTGTCGTGATGTCGCAAAGGGGCAACGCCCCCAGGAAACCTCCTGACAGGGGAGCTCCCCGAACTGTTGTGCGTCGGGATCTGAGGAACCCGACCAAGCTGGTCCCCGCCACTGAGCTGGGGACCTTCCACGCTCGCCCGGCATCCAAGGGCACCCCCTCTGCCCTCGCGGGAAGCGGCAATGATGCCGCCGACCGGGAACCAGGCAGAGGGGAAAGATGCGCGCAACCTGGCCCATCTAAAAGACGCGCACCGCCGTCGCCGACCTCGCCCGCTAGAGGCGACAAACGGAGGGACGTAGAGGAGTCCCCCCCCCGCGACCTCGACCGAGTGAAGGCGCCGCCGACGCCGAGAATCCGGCTCGTGGACAAGGGCTACCAACCCCTACCGTCCCAGTCGGGTACCGTGCGGCGAAAGCCCTCACCCCCTCCGCGCTCACCCTCCCCCCCGCCGGATAGCGGGAGCGAGGAGGAAGGGGAAGACAGGCGTTTTTATGGCGACGTACATGCGTCGCCTGCGACCTCGCCTGAGCCTTCGCCAGCACCCTCGCGTGTGCCCTCGCCGCTACCTCGCTCCTATACGCTAGATAGGGGCGAGTATGACGCCACGTCATATGCGGCACTCGAATCAGTGCCACAATCGCCCGAGCCGATGCTCCCCCCCGTCCCCTCGCCTAGAAAGAGAACCCCGCCGTCATTCGCGGCAGTAGCGGCGGGTCCCGCCACCTCGGCCCCCGCCACCCCAGCCCCTGCCACCACGGGTGCTCCGGCACTCGCTCCGCCCCTCCCCTCTCAGACGAGGAACGCCGACGCAGGCGCTGAACCCGCCACAGGGCGAGGAAAGTACCCCCCCATAGTGGTAGAACGCCTCCCTAACTGGACGCGCCACTTCGACCAGCTCAGGCGCGTCCTGGGGGAGGCTCCAAATGCACGACCCTTCGGCAGTGGGGTCAGATTCCTGCCAAGGACGGACGACGAGTTCCGAGCCGTCCAAAGATACCTTATAGAAGCCAGCGAGAAGGACCCAACTATAAGTTGGTACTTCTACAGTCTGGCCTCGGAACTGCCCACCAAGGTGGCGATACGGGGCCTCCCCGCCGACACCCCCAATGAGAGGATAGTGGATGCCCTACAGGAGAAGGGATTCGGAGTGCGACTGGTGCGGGGTATTCCTGCCCGTCGCGGTCGTCCCGGCTGTATCTTCCACGCTCAACTCGACCCCATGGACAGGGATGAGCTCGCACGCTTATATGCGGTGGACGAGCTCCTGTACATGCGTGGCGTCATCGTTGAAGCGTGGAAGCCGGCATCTGTGTTGCCTCAGTGCCACAGATGCCAGGCATTCGGCCATGCGTCGGCCAATTGTCACCGGCCCGTCAAATGCGTTCGCTGTGGTGGGGAGCACCCGGCGGCGAACTGCGACAGGCCGCGCGACCAAAAGCCGACCTGCGCCAATTGCGCAAAGCCGCACACCGCCAACGACCGGAAGTGCCCGGTGTACAAAAGAGAGGCCCGGCAGAGGGGAATCAAACCCCGTCCCCCCGTCCCCACTGCGACGTCGATGGCGCCCACGGCGCAGCAACGGCGGCGCAATAATCCCACCGCGGCGCCTCGTACATACGTCGCCCAGGCTCCCCCTCCCGTAATAACGGTCGAGGAAACCGCTGGCGCCAACCTAATGGCGCCGGCTAACGACCCGACGCAACGAGGCGCCGACGCCGGTGCAACTAAAAAGCGCCGCCGCCGAAGACGCGGCAAGAAGAGGCGCGGAGATGAGCCAGTGACGGCATCAACCCCAATCCCCTTCCTACCTGATCCCACCCCAATATTTGCGTACAACGCACCCCCCTCCCGTCCCATGCATGCCGTCCCAAATCAGGGCCCGCGTGCAGCGCCACGTCGCCGCCAGGCGGCGCCACCGGCACACAATGTGCCGAGAGTGGCTTTCAAGCCGCTTTTGGCGGACGTAAGACGCGCACCTCCCGCGCCTCCCACATACAACGCATACCCCGCGCCGCGTTCGGCACGCGCCGCGCCCGCCCCCTTCACACAAGCGCCCGTCGACAGAGCACTGAACATGCTTATTAGCCTGTTGACGGAGCTGCTTACTACGCTCGCGGCCGGCGCAGATACTAAGTCGGCGGCATTAAATGGATTGGCCAAAATCCAACAGTACACAAATGGCGGGTACTAGCCTGCGCATTGTGTACTGGAACCCCGGGGAATAAAGGATAAAGTCCAGGACCTCCGTCTCCTAGCTCGCACCCAGGATGTGCACATCATACTCCTGGGTGAAACGAAGCTCACAGAAAAGGAGACGTTGAGGGTGCCTAACTACCACGTGTATAGACGCGACGAAACGTCACCGGCGGGCATTGCGTACCGCGGTACGGCGGTACTAGTCCGTCGGGACGTAGTCCACGTGGAGTTAGAGCGCCCCGAGTTCCGCGTCATGCGCTCCATAGGAGTCAGCATCAACGTCGACGGCGCGGAACTGAAGGTCCTGGCAGCTTACCGTCCCCCGGGACTGGAATTCAGCCCCTCCGATGTCCGGAACGTTCTGGATGGGAGGAGTCCCACCCTGCTTATGGGCGACCTAAACGCGAAGCACACGGCTTGGGGTTCCCGTCTGTGCTCGCCGATAGGTCGAAGACTCCTCCAGGATTCGCAGATCCATGGGTACGAGGTGTTGGGCCCAGCGCACCCAACCCACGTACCCTCAAATCCCACACATAGCCCAGACGTTCTGGACATTGCCCTAGTGCAGGCTGTGCCTTGCCCGGTCTTACTGGAGGTGCTGTACGACCTTGACACACAGCACCTCCCAGTTCTAGCCACGCTTGACCTCTCCACCACCACCACACCGACGAGACCGTCGAGGCGGCGGATGGATTGGCGTGTTTTTCGCGCAGAATTGGAGCATCTACACCTCGACGGCGAACAATCATCGCCAGCGGGTGTCGAAGCCGCCTCCACACTCATAACGGAGCGAATCCGCACCGCAGTGGAGGCGGCAACTACCACAATAAACGTGGCTTCTCGCCGTCGAGAGGAATTGCCACACCATCTGCGCGAAAAACTCGCCCGGAAAAAGAATCTCCGTCGCCTATGGGCCCGAACCCGTTGCCCGCGGGTCAAGCGTGAGCTCAACTGCTTGGCTGCAGAGCTGTCGGAGGGAGTGCGGGATTGGCGTGGAGCCGCCTGGGATGGTGTCATATCCCGGGCTGGCGAACACGATACCGACCTGCACAAACTCAATCGACAGCTCACCAATGCACGACCCCCCGTCAGCCCGTTGCTTGACGAGACGGGCAGACGTCGTTACGCAGCCCAAGACCGGGCAGAAATCCTGGCACAGCACTTTGAGGGGCAATTCACGGCCAATCCAATCGCCGCCGACGCACCCAGCACTGTCGTCGAGCACCACGAGCGAGTCGTACGTCGCGTATGCGATTTCCGTACCGCTCCGTCGCCGGACGTAAACGAAGTGAGCTTCGTTTCGCCCGGCGAGGTAAGGCGGCTCGTCAGCCGCCTGCCGAAGCGCAAAGCGCCCGGAGCGGACGGGATCAGCACCGCAGCGCTCGCACAGCTGCCCCGTAGAGCCCTAGCGTGTTTAGCTAGGCTCTACAACGGTATACTCCGGACCGGCCACTTCCCTACCAACTGGAAGTTGGGTAGAGTCATAGTCCTCCCGAAACCCGGCAAGGACAAGCGCCTGCCGGCAAGCTACCGGCCCATCACTCTGCTCTCGCACGTAGCAAAGTCGTTCGAGCGCCTCCTGCTCCGCCGCCTGAGACCGACTCTGTCGCCTCGCGACGAGCAGTTCGGTTTCAGAGGCGGACACTCGACGACTTTGCAGCTGACGCGCGTGCTCCACCATATGGCTGTCGAGCACAACCGCGGCCACTACACGGTCGGCGTATTTCTCGATATAGAGAAGGCGTTCGACCGTGTGTGGCACGACGGTTTGGTGTCAAAGCTGCTCGACACCAACACGCCGTCAGCATACGTGCGAGTAGTGGACTCGTTCCTCTCGGGCCGGAGCTTCTATGTTTCGGTCGAGAACTGTGACTCTACCACACGCCCAATTGCCGCCGGAGTCCCGCAGGGCAGCTGCATTTCGCCAGCGCTCTACGCGACGTACACAGACGACATCCCCACCTTGAGGGATGAGCTCCGAGAGGGAGAGAGGGATGTCGTCCTCGCTCTTTTCGCCGACGACAGTGCCTTCCTTACGTCGTCTCGCCGAGCCTACGCAGCCGCTCGCAAAATGCAGCGGCTGTTGGACCTGCTCCCCGAGTGGCTGGATAAGTGGCGTACCACCGTTAACGTGGGTAAAACGGTGGCGCTGCTTACCCGCCCCGGGTGCAAATGCCCGCCGCCCCTCTTACTGAGAGGCCAGCCCATCCAGTGGGAACGCACAGTGCGTTACCTAGGGGTAGAAATCGACCGGTCGCTGCGTATGAAGCCGCAGGTGGACCGGGTTGTCACCCAAGCCAAGGCCGCGCGCGCTATGCTGCGACCGGTCTTACAATCCAGGCTGCAGCTGCGGACGAAAGTAGGCATTTATAAGACCTACATTCGTTCGCGGCTCACATATGCCGCCCCCGCATGGTACGCACTGTGCTCGGCCTCACAGCGGCGGAGACTGCAGGTCCAACAGAACGCCGCCCTCCGTCTGTGCACAAATGCCGGACGGTACGTCCGTAATGACGTGATCGCCCGCGACCTCAAGGTCCCATCGGTGGAGCAGTTCGTCGTCCGGTTGACGCGCGCGATGTTCACGCGCGCGGACAGCGGGCGCGAAGCGCACCTGCGCGACCTCGCCCCTCTCCACGCGCGCCCACCGGACGCCACTCGCGCGCTCCCGCGCGACCTACTCTCCACCGAGTGATCACGTCATTTACGTGACGTGGCGGCGTTAAGCCGGCTCGGCGAGCGACATAATGATTCCTGCCACACAACGCCCACAGGCGGCTGCTGAGAAGCAGCCGCCCTCCGGCCGGCCGGCAGGTCGGCCGGTAAAAGAACGACGCTGGGGTGGTTCACCCCAGCAGAATGCCCGGGCAAGGAGCGCAAGCTCGGGGCCCGTACCCAGCGGTCCAGTTAGGACCAGCGGACGACCCAATAATAATATGAAAAAGAGGCAGCTTACCGTCCCCCGGGACTGGAATTCAGCCCCTCCGATGTCCGGAACGTTCTGGATGGGAGGAGTCCCACCCTGCTTATGGGCGACCTAAACGCGAAGCACACGGCTTGGGGTTCCCGTCTGTGCTCGCCGATAGGTCGAAGACTCCTCCAGGATTCGCAGATCCACGGGTACGAGGTGTTGGGCCCAGCGCACCCAACCCACGTACCCTCAAATCCCACACATAGCCCAGACGTTCTGGACATTGCCCTAGTGCAGGCTGTGCCTTGCCCGGTCTTACTGGAGGTGCTGTACGACCTTGACACACAGCACCTCCCAGTTCTAGCCACGCTTGACCTCTCCACCACCACCACACCGACGAGACCGTCGAGGCGGCGGATGGATTGGCGTGTTTTTCGCGCAGAATTGGAGCATCTACACCTCGACGGCGAACTATCATCGCCAGCGGGTGTCGAAGCCGCCTCCACACTCATAACGGAGCGAATCCGCACCGCAGTGGAGGCGGCAACTACCACAATAAACGTGGCTTCTCGCCGTCGAGAGGAATTGCCACACCATCTGCGCGAAAAACTCGCCCGGAAAAAGAATCTCCGTCGCCTATGGGCCCGAACCCGTTGCCCACGGGTCAAGCGTGAGCTCAACTGCTTGGCTGCAGAGCTGTCGGAGGGAGTGCGGGATTGGCGTGGAGCCGCCTGGGATGGTGTCATATCCCGGGCTGGCGAACACGATACCGACCTGCACAAACTCAATCGACAGCTCACCAATGCACGACCCCCCGTCTGCCCGTTGCTTGACGAGACGGGCAGACGTCGTTACGCAGCCCAAGACCGGGCAGAAATCCTGGCACAGCACTTGGAGGGGCAATTCACGGCCAATCCAATCGCCGCCGACGCACCCAGCACTGTCGTCGAGCACCACGAGCGAGTCGTACGTCGCGTATGCGATTTCCGTACCGCTCCGTCGCCGGACGTAAACGAAGTGAGCTTCGTTTCGCCCGGCGAGGTAAGGCGGCTCGTCAGCCGCCTGCCGAAGCGCAAAGCGCCCGGAGCGGACGGGATCAGCACCGCAGCGCTCGCACAGTTGCCCCGTAGAGCCCTAGCGTGTGTAGCTAGGCTCTACAACGGTATACTCCGGCCCGGCCACTTCCCTACCAACTGGAAGTTGGGTAGAGTCATAGTCCTCCCGAAACCCGGCAAGGACAAGCGCCTGCCGGCAAGCTACCGGCCCATCACTCTGCTCTCGCACGTAGCAAAGTCGTTCGAGCGCCTCCTGCTCCGCCGCCTGAGACCGACTCTGTCGCCTCGCGACGAGCAGTTCGGTTTCAGAGGCGGACACTCGACGACTTTGCAGCTGACGCGCGTGCTCCACCATATGGCTGTCGAGCACAACCGCGGCCACTACACGGTCGGCGTATTTCTCGATATAGAGAAGGCGTTCGACCGTGTGTGGCACGACGGTTTGGTGTCAAAGTTGCTCGACACCAACACGCCGTCAGCATACGTGCGAGTAGTGGACTCGTTCCTCTCGGGCCGGAGCTTCTATGTTTCGGTCGAGAACTGTGACTCTACCACACGCCCAATTGCCGCCGGAGTCCCGCAGGGCAGCTGCATTTCGCCAGCGCTCTACGCGACGTACACAGACGACATCCCCACCTTGAGGGATGAGCTCCGAGAGGGAGAGAGGGATGTCGTCCTCGCTCTTTTCGCCGACGACAGTGCCTTCCTTACGTCGTCTCGCCGAGCCTACGCAGCCGCTCGCAAAATGCAGCGGCTGTTGGACCTGCTCCCCGAGTGGCTGGATAAGTGGCGTACCACCGTTAACGTGGGTAAAACGGTGGCGCTGCTTACCCGCCCCGGGTGCAAATGCCCGCCGCCCCTCTTACTGAGAGGCCAGCCCATCCAGTGGGAACGCACAGTGCGTTACCTAGGGGTAGAAATCGACCGGTCGCTGCGTATGAAGCCGCAGGTGGACCGGGTTGTCACCCAAGCCAAGGCCGCGCGCGCTATGCTGCGACCGGTCTTACAATCCAGGCTGCAGCTGCGGACGAAAGTAGGCATTTATAAGACCTACATTCGTTCGCGGCTCACATATGCCGCCCCCGCATGGTACGCACTGTGCTCGGCCTCACAGCGGCGGAGACTGCAGGTCCAACAGAACGCCGCCCTCCGTCTGTGCACAAATGCCGGACGGTACGTCCGTAATGACGTGATCGCCCGCGACCTCAAGGTCCCATCGGTGGAGCAGTTCGTCGTCCGGTTCTCCTCCACGCGCGCCCACCGGACGCCACTCGCGCGCTCCCGCGCGACCTACTCTCCACCGAGTGGTCACGTCATTTACGTGACGTGGCGGCGTTAAGCCGGCTCGGCGAGCAACTTATAGAGTCCCACCCACACGACTCCCTCAGCCGGCTGCTGGGAAGCAGCCGGTTTCCCAGCCGGCCGGCAGGCCGGCCGGTAAACGAACGACGCTGGGGTGGTATACCCCAGCAGTATGCCCGGGTAAAGAGCGTAAGCTCGGGGCCCGTACCCAGCGGTCCATATAAAGGATCAGCGGACGACCCGATAATAATATGAAAAATTATTCCAGTACCAGTTCAGTATATTCCTACGCAGTACAGTATTATATATTCAGTTCAGTAGTTCAGTACGGTCAGCAAGTTGTAACTATCAAGAAATTAAACCAGTGAAGTAACCCTGGGATTTTATTTACCGGCCATAACAACGTAGGTATCCATATAAATTTAAAGTGATATGGGCACATCTTTTTAAATTTGTACCTAATGAAGAATGTTAACTAATTTTGAATATTAGCTCTCCATATTCTCTGTTCAAAATAAAAAATACAAGTAAAAGAATTACTTCAGTACGTCAATTAGTTTCTGTTTTATAGAAGTAATAGTGCGATGCGGACTCGTGTGACGGTGTGACGTCATAGTACAACACTCGCTCTGTCCGCTCGCGCTTTCAGCACGGAGTCGTCTTACGTTTCATTAGAAATTATAAATACCTTCAAAAATAACCAAACCAAATACGAGGAAATAATGTGTTGTACAGAAATATACAAATGCAACCACCAAAGTAATAGTTAGTTTTATTATAACCACAAAAAAATCCAACAAATTTGATAACAGTCGTTGAGTCCTCCCTTCAACGATGTAGCCACATTAAAAATACTATAGTACGTTTACAGCCTCTGTTGGCGGCACAATCTTCGCAAGTTACGTTTAAAACTTCTTGGTCCTTTTCATTGTAAACTGTAATGATAACGTACGCGGTGTTCGCGCGTGATTCTACATTTGACCGTACAAACATCACTTGCTCTTTTGATATCGGTTACATACGTATGTATGTAACCTATAGCATTATCACCAAAGCTGTCTCTTGCCGACCTGGAATAAAAATAAATAAAACGACCTATTAATAAGACAAATCAAAATTAAAAAAGGTTTAGTATATCTGTTCAACGCACTACATTTGCAATAAATAAATATATGTGTTAAATTTACTAAAAGAGGTACATATATTCACATATGTACATACGTACCTATAGACATAAAACTCTAACACGCATTTGTTGTCTACAACGTAAAACTTAAAAGGTTTGGTACTTCTGCCTATTTGAGTTGCAATACGACATCAGTTGGGTATTTTTTTTAACAAAACACTTTAAAATAGATAAATAATTTTGTAAATAGCAAGAAAAGTTATCTTACCTTTGCATTTTTATTCCTCGCATTTCGGCGGCAACGAAATCACTATTTGTTGATACATAATGGGCAACCATTAGTGCATCTATTATAAGCAGATCATCCGATTGCCCTTTTTCGATTCCTTCATCAATTTCATTAATAGAATATTAACGTAATGCACGTATGAAAACAAAAAAAAATAATGCACAAACTCCTTAGCCGCTGACCTACCGCCGGCGACTCGCTACTAAGCGGAGCGGAGCGTTGTAAAATGACGTTACATGTCACGTGACTGTTAACGGGACTCGAAATTTATCGTAAGTTTAAATGCCCATAAAATCAAAACTAATAGGTATTTTTGACTAAAACAAAAACTAATATATTTATTTATTTATTTATTTATTTATTTATTTTAGGTAATCAACAGCTTATACAATTTATAGACAATATATAGTATTACTTAGTAAAGCCAATAATAGATATCTCATGAATTTATCTTTAATATTAAATTTACATTTAAATTGGTTATTTAAAACAATACAGTTACACAGTTAAACATTTAAACAGGTCAGAACCAAAGATAAAGAACAGGTAAGGATAAGTACAATTAGTAAATCACGTTACAATATAATGCATAAAGTCATCCATATGTACGTACTGTATGTGTATAAAAATGTGTTTCTCTGTCAGTTAAAAAGTATCATCTTGACATTCTGAGTGCTTGCTATAAATATTTGTTACTAATAGGTGGAAAACATTACGGACGTTCAATTGACGGGTTTTCAAGTTCTCTACTGAACAATAAGTTTTGGAAATGTTTTTTAAAAAGTGGTTTTTTAAAACGAAAAAGGTCTAAATCCGAAAAGTAGTTATTGTACATGTAACTTAATCTAGTGATAGTTTCGTTACGAGTGTAATTCCTGCGGTAAGGTGGAGTATACAGACATTTTGTATGTCGCGTACGTTGTTTTGGCGTGAATATGCCTAGACTATCAAGCAATTCCGGACAATTAATGTGTGAATTCACTATATCATATAAGAGCGTCATATCTAGCATTACACGTCTATTTTCCAATGAAAGCATTTCATGTTTTTTACAACTATCTACGTATGAGGAAGAAGACGTAAAAGATCTGTAGTTAAGAAATTTCATAAACTTATTCTGCACGGATTCGATTTGATCCTTATATTTTTGGTAATGCTCCCCATTACCAGACGACGGAACCAAATTCGAGGACGCTTCTAACATATGCAAAGTATACACTCTTGATGCATGAAGGATTACGAAAAGATGAGCAAATTCTCATAATAAAGCCAAGACATTTGTATGCCTTAGTAGTAATGATATCAATATGATGATCAAACGTAAATTTCGTATCGAAATTTACACCAAGATCTCGAACAATATCAACCCTTGTAAGTCTGGTACCAGCTATTGTGTAGGTATTTAATATTGGGTTGCGTTTTTTTGTAAAAGAGATAACTTGACATTTGTTAATGTTAATAGTAACGCGATTTCTTTCATAAAATGTAGTTAAATAATCGAGATCATATTGTAGTTTTAAGGAATCTGCGTTGCTTTTAACTCTAAGAAAAATTTTTGTGTCGTCTGCATACATTAAAAATTTCGAGTGTTTAAGGTATGAATATATGTCATACAAGTAGACGTTATAGAATAAGGGCCCTAAATGAGATCTCTGAGGCACACCAGAAGTAACATTTATAAATTCTGATCTATGTCCGCCAACAACGACTGCCTGCGACCTATTTTCAAGATAGGATTTGATCCAACGCAATAAATCTCCGTGTATTCCAAGTTTGTACAATTTAGATAACAATATATAATGATCCACGCGATCAAAGGCTTTTTCAAAGTCCGTGTATACTACGTCGACCTGGTAACCATCTTCCATACTTTCCCGAATATATTTAGCAAACAGGGTTAAGTTGGTAGTAGTAGAACGGCCCTTAAGAAATCCGTGCTGTTCAGACGGAATGCCACTAGCTAACACTGGGTAAATTTTTGGATAAACCGCTTTTTCGAAGGTCTTACTAAATATATTTAGTATAGAAATTGGTCTATAGTTTTCTATTTTTGACTTAAGTCCTTTTTTATGTATCGGTACTATTTTCGCTCTCTTCCATATTTCTGGAAAAATACTGGCTTGAAGTGATTTGTTGAATAATTTAGTTAAAGGATAAGTTATTGAATGTGAGCAATTTATTATAAATTTAGCAGGAATACCATCACATCCTGGGCCAGTATTAGAGTCAAGATTTTGTAAGAGTGACTGGACATCATCAGCAGAAACGGAGATATTGGAGATATCACTGATTACGGTATTCTGTGGGTCGGAAAATACAGTATTAGGATATTCACGTGCAGGAGAGGAAAACATAGTTTTGAAGAAGGTGATAAATCCATTAGCAATATCAGAGCCATCAGAGAAAGAGGTGTTATTGAAAGTGAATATACCCGGATAATTACTACCTCCACGCTTTGATGTCACGAAGGACCAGAAGTTTTTAGGATTACTAGAAATAGACATTTGACAGTTAAACAAGAATCTACTATAACAAGCAGCATGTACCCTGTGATATCGTGCTCTTAAAAGAGAAAATTCTTGGTAATCACGTTGATTAGAATATTTTTTCCAGGCTTTGTGGGCTTTTTTTTTCTCACGAATGATTTTAATTAAACTAGGACTGTACCAAGCTGGATAAGAACTATTCATACTTTTAACTTTTGTAATAGGTACATACAAATTTATACATGTGTGTAGACATTCATAGAAGAATTCCACGGCGTCATCTATGTTTCTGCAATTTAATTCAGAATCCCAATCAATATATTTTAAATAATTATTTATTTTGTCATAGTCTCCTCTATAAAAATTGTATTTGTAAGTATTATTACATTGCAATGATGAAATTGAGATATCTGTGGCTTCAAGACATAGGGGAGGGTGGAAAACATCTACTTTAGACAGCGGTAATTCACATAAATTTAATTCAATATAGAAAGTGCTGAATATTAAATCTAAGATATTACCACATATATTTTTTATATGATTATATTGTGAAAAACCCTTTATAGACAAAATATCAATAATTTGTCTGCTGAGATTGCGAACTGTCATGGATGTACTAGCAGATTGTAAGAGGGGACTGCCACGCTCCCAACGAATGAATGGGAGATTAAAGTCACCTAGTATTATGTAATTCTCATTATAAACTTTATCAGTATTATTACTGGGACATATCGTTTGTAATATCTTAAGCAAATTAGTCAAATCAACCTCTTGACAGTTAACTTCTCCTCTTATATATGCTGTGATAATGTGAAACTCATTGCCACACAATAATGATTCGGCGGGTATGGTCACCCAAAGTAATTCTGTTGGTATACACGAGGCCGGTAGAGTAACAGAATGTGCACGAAATTCGCGGCGCACACATATCAAAACGCCACCTCCAGTACTTTTCCCAGTGGCGTTAAGGTCCCGATCGCAGCGAAAAACGTTATAGCGAGTATCGCAAAATTCACTGTCAAATATTCCGTCATGAAGCCATGTTTCCACTAATACTATTAGCGGGTAGGTAGCTAGCATAGCCGAAAGACGTGTAGATCTGCGCTTAAGCTTTGTTTTAAGTTAATAAATAGTACAATGGATAAAAAAACCATAGAACAAGTGACGAAAGTGCTCCAAGGATTTATTCTCCCTTTGGAGTTAAAATTAAACTCCTTGGGCGAAATTTTAAGGAGTTTAGAGGCTAAAATAGATGGATTACAAGAACGCCAACTTTCTCAGGAAGAGGGTAAGCATTCATTTCGATTTGTATCAGCTGATGCGTCACAGCAACGTATACCATCACCTAACAACGCAGTGACAACCGCCCCCGCCCCGCAGCATCCACCGCAACCACCTGTACAGGTACAAACTCGCAGACAACGAGCAACCAATACCCCCCGCTCCAAACCATCCGACAATACTCGTGTCAATTACTCTGACGTCATGCATGCCCCTACTTCAACGCATACATCCCCGCCAATGCAAGCGCCCCACTCGGCGGGTATCAGCGCATCTACTATTAGACCAAAAGATGCGGCTCCACTGACAAACGATGGTCCACAAGCGGAAGCGGAATGGACAACGGTACGATCTAGAAAATATAGGAGGCCGGCGAACCATGGTACTGGAGAGGTGGATGATGACTTACGTGCAGTGGAAAAACGTAGGAAAATTCATATATGGTCATTGAAAAATGATATTTCTGCTGAACAGGTTCAGGCATATATGGCGAAGAAAAATCCGGAACAGGCACCATATACAGTCGAAAAACTTGCACTAAAGCATGATCATTATGCATCATTTGTAGTAACAGTTCCCGAAAGTCTGTTCAACTTCTTCATGACTGCTACTAATTGGCCGCCGAACACAAACTTTAATGAGTGGTTTCAAAGACGAAACCAAAAAAGAGGAGATAAAGGCTAGTACTACTAAGAATATCGAGCGTAACAGATTATTAAAAATCTACTACCAAAACGTTCGGGGGTTGCGGACCAAGCTTCATGAATTTTCGTCGGCTATGGCAGCATCTACATTTCAACTGTTTTTCATAACTGAAACGTGGTTACTTCCCGGAATCTTGGACAAGGAGGTCGTGGCACCTGGATATAATTTACTTCGATGTGACAGAAGTGGAAAGAGTCGCGGAGGCGGAGTAGCTATTGTGACCCCAGCTTTATATGATCTTCGCGGAATAGACACCGAACTAGACAATAAAACCGGTTGCGATTGTGAGTTAGTGTGTGGCGGCCTATATCGTAATAACAATTTATTATTTGTGGTTGTGTGCGTATACATACCACCGACTGCGTCTGAAGCTCAGTATTTTGCAGTCTTTGAGGTGATTGAATGTATTGGTTTTAAGTACTCCAATATTTTAATATGTGGAGATTTTAATTTTAATTCGGCATCCCTTGCGGTGCATCATAGATATGAATATTTGTTATCGCTCTGTGATCTCGATCAAGTAAATTGTATACAAAATAGCTACGGAAGTACATTAGACCTCGTTTTAGTTAGCAAATCATTGGGGCAGGTGACAGTGATTCATGAAATTGACAGCTTAGTGCCAATGGACAAATATCACCCGCCACTTAGTTTCTTCATAAAAACTAAATATTATGGTGAAAATCAATGTTGTGATAAGTTGAGTACTGTAAATGACTGGGATTTTAACAAAGCTGATTTTATAACTTTATATTCAAAATTATGTAATATAGACTGGTGGTCTTTGTTACAAACAGGTGATCCACAACTTGCATTGAATATTTTTTACAATATTATTAATGCTTGTGTCGATGATTGTGTCCCAAGAAAAAAGCGCCAGACTGTACCATCTCGATATTCTTATCCTGTGTGGTACACGACTGAAACTAAGCGCAACATAAAAACTAAGTCGTTTTATCACACTAAATACAAAATTACAAAATTACAAAATTATCGTGCCTTATTTTCACACTTTAGGGCAATAGTTAAGCTTAATATAAAAAGGGATTTTGATAATTATAGGTATAAAATTGAAAACGACATAAAACAAGACCCATCGGCGTTTTGGCGATATATAAAGGCGAAACGTAGATATAGGGATAATGTGAGCAGTATTCTACATAATGAACGATCGGTACCGATACATGAATGTGCTCAATTATTTGCAAACTATTTTTTTTCAATATATGCTCAGAGTCCACCAAAATTGAATGTAGATGAAGCGATGGCGGCAGCTAGTGAAAATAGTAATAATCGGATTCACATACAGTGCATATTGTCGCAGGACATTAACATAGCCCTCAAAAAGCTTAAGCCAAAAAGATCTGCTGGGCCGGATGGTATTCCTCCTTATATATTGAAGGATTGCGGTTCGGTTTTGGCAACTCCTTTACTGCATATATTTAATTTATGTTTAAAAAATAATTACTATCCTGATGAATGGAAAATATCACGTGTAGTTCCCATTCCTAAAAAACAACCGGCTTCTAATGTTAATGACCATAGGCCAGTAGCTATCTTGTCAGTGTTTGGCAAGTTGTTTGAATCTATTTTACACCGTTATATCGCTCAACAAACAAAGAGTGTAATCACCGACGTTCAACACGGATTCAGGGAGGGACGTTCCACTACCAGTAATTTGATGTCATTCTGGACCTATACAACTGCAGCTGTTGATTTTGGCTCACAAGTTGATGCAATTTATTTAGATTACAAAAAAGCATTTGATATGGTAAATAACGATATACTTCTGAGAAAGTTAGCATCTGTCGGTTTTACCCCATCACTACTTAAATTTTTTGCGTCCTATTTAAAAAATCGAAAACAATATGTTCAGTATGGTGGCCATATTTCTCATTCTTATTACACACATTCTGGGGTCAGCCAAGGCTCCAACCTTGGACCGTTAGAGTTTCTCATCATGATAAATGATTTGCCTGAGACCGTTACTTCAGCAAGATGCCTATTATTTGCTGATGATCTCAAATTATTTTTTAAAATTGATAGTTACTCTGACTGCATTCGTCTCCAACGAGATATTGATTGCGTCAAACAATGGAGTGAGAAGAATAACTTAATGTTTAATACTAACAAATGTTCAGTATTAACATTTAGTAGACTAAAAAAGCCTATTAATTTCAATTATTGTCTAGGCTCCACGTGCTTACCAAGAGTTAACTCTGTTAGCGATTTAGGGGTATTAATGAGTGAGGATTTATCCTTTAGTAAACATATCGTAGGGATGTGTCGCAGAGCATACAGATCTCTAGGATTTGTGCTGAGGCAGGCCCAAAACCTGAATAGTATTGAAGCTATCAAAATTTTGTATAATGCTTACGTTAGGAGTATTTTAGAAAGTAATGCTATCATATGGAATCCACACGAGGCAAAATATTCAATGATGATTGAACAATTACAAAAAAAGTTTATGAGATGGTTATATCATAAACAATATGGTTATCGCGTAGGTTATCCTCATATATATCCGAGCACCTTCTTGTTAGGTATGTTGAGATATAATGCCCTTGAGGTAAGACGAAACATATCACTTCTGGAGTTCATATATAAAATAATCAAGGGAATTAGATATGATCCAAATATCTTGGGTCTGATCAGCTTTCAGGTCCCAGAAATTAATAAACGCGATCGTAAACATATAATATTTGCTCTGCCCCGGTGCAGAACCTCAGGTGCTGATCATGCACCAATCCCAAGAGCACTTCGTCTGCTTAATGAGGTATCTGTAATTTGTCAACTTGACATATTTAACTGTACTGCCCCAGAGTTTCACAGAGCGGTAACAAGTTTTGTGGAGTCACAATATTAGAATAGGTATTATTCTTGTCTAAATTATTATTGTTATTGTAATTTCTGTAGTTGTTGTTTTCTATATATATATGTATGTATGTATGTGTATATGTTATATATATATATATATATGTGTATATGTATGTATATATGTATGCATGTATATATAGAAAACAGTTATTGTTACTATAATTATTATTACTATTAATCTATGTATTGCGTAAGTTTAATCCTTGATGAGTGCATTGGTATTATACTGTAATACTCACCGAGAGCATGTAAATAAATAAATAAATAAATAAATAAATAAATAAATCATACTCATTAGACAGTATATTATTATAGCATGTATGAGTTTTTGTGCGTAAGCCGCGGACGTTTTGAAAATATATACTAATATTTTTAGGTGTCATTGCGGATATATACAACAATTATATTGAAATAAAAAAAAATATATATAAAAATATTATCGTAGTTACGTAATAGTTCTTTAAATATGACAGATGTATTTGCATCCGTGGGAGCTAGTACTATGGAAGTATGATACTGCAATATTATGACGCAAGTGTACACATATTTATCATTATTAATTATTATTATTATTAATAAAGGACAATCATGAGATAAGTACTCGATGTGTGAAATGTCAAATGCAGTATAAGTAACGTGGAGATGTTTTGATATGAATGTAACTAAATAAATTGTTATGATTACATATTGTATTAATATATTACAGTAATTATTAAAGGTAACAAATATAAAATAAGTACTGAACACATTAATCGAACTGTACGAACGAAGAAATATTGAGTTTATAAAATATCCAATATATGGGAGGTAGAAGAGAATTGTATCGTATTTATCAAATTGGCACCGACCCGTTAGTGTAATGAAATGTATGTAATGAGTTAAGATAATATTTAGATAAACAACGAAACTATGAAAATCAAACAGTGAGAAAACCGACCTGTCATCACAAAACACAAATAAAAGAAACAAAATGAGAATGCACTTTATCGCAGTTTCTTCAAATCGGATTCTTGTTGAATAAGAATTGGTGGGGAAGTATCGTTTTTCCTCATAAATATACGGCAGTTTTTTATCCATACATACTGATAAAACTTAGATTTTGCGGCTTCTCTGCATTGTTTATGTAACATTTTATTTTCCACCGTCAAATGTTCGTTAACATAAATACGCCGTGAATCGCCGGATATAGAAATGTCTAGAGTGGACATATGTTTTCTTCGTAACCCAGCTATTATGTTGTCTTTGTGAATACGGTTTTTAAGTTTTACTATAATGGATTTTGTACGGCCTGATTGTTTTACACGGGGTTGTATTCTTGTTGTGTGGATAATATCGTCCTGGATGAGTTTAACGCCAGCATGTTGAGCGATTCTAATGATAATATCAAGTAGATTCTCTTGTTTCATTTCTGGAACACCTGATATTTCTAGGTTCAGAAGTCGATCACGTTGCTGTTGTTGAAGTAATTCGTATTTTATATTGTCAATAGTTTTATGAAGGCAAGATAGATCAGAACTCAATTTAGCTGGAGAATCAGTGTTTCTAACTTTTTAACCTTTTCATTGAGTTCGTTGCATTTTTCTGAATTAAATTCAACACATTTAGTTAAGTCCGTGAACTCCGAACGTATATTTGTTTGTTTTGTCTCAATATCGGTGATCGAAGAAAGTACATTGTTGTACTCAGAACGAATCGAGTTAACTTCACCCCGAAGTTCCAATATAGATGAGTTAATTGAAGTCAATTCTGTTTTGACTGTTTGATTTTGAACTTTTATCTCCTGAATGGAATCTTGTAATATCTTGAATTTATTATCGAAATCTTGAGTAGTAGACGAATATAATGTTTTAAAGTTATCCAAATAATTCTTCAGTATTTCATCGGTGAGCTCATCTCTTTTACGTTTTTGCCGGGTTGTGATGTTCTTAGATCTATTATGGTCATTTGTACTGTCATCGGTTAGGTCTGAGGTTGAATCATGCGCGAACGGACGCAGCAATGTTGCACTTTCGAGAGACATATTGAAAACCGGTGGAGTGACAAGGATGCAAATATTCACTGAGTGTCGCTGCACTGGGTTTTATTAGTATCAGTCACTGTATTGGAATATGAATTCTATAGCACAGTTTCACAGGTGTCTTGTTTTATAATCACTAGTATCCTGACGACTTAGGCGTAATGCCGGTTAGTCAGGGAGAGAAACACCTCAATGCCTACAATATTCACAATTATCTATCTCTTATTTGTTTTTATAATAATATAAACACTTTCGCTCCAAAACTCCCGCTGCCTACGTTCAATTATCCGTCATCCACTTGTCAATGTCACATAGATTACTTTGGCTCTGGCCTCTGACGTTCCGTTTCAGGTTACATGATTATTGACTTTACCATTTTTAATTAATGGTGCGTCACACGATAGTTAACAGTCGGCCATCCTGCAATAGTGTCTGGCCCAGACACATAGGTAACTGATGAGCGTAGTCATGCTTATCAAAGGATATAGTGTCTACAGGATCATATAACAAATACTAAACTAAATAAACTAAAGATACACATTACTTTCATAACATTGACTATCTTAGTATACTGTCAAAGGTTTACAATCTAAAATCAATACTAACAGAGCTAAGTTTCGGCATGCATTCAGAATGCACAAAATATAACATAACATATATTAATTTACATAATCCAAATCACCCAAAAACATGAACAACCTTTTAGAGTAACTAAAACTAAAAACAATTATTTGGCGGTGATTGACTTCTATGAGTCAGACTGTAACATATCACCATCACAACGTAAGTTTCCGATCTTATGAACATTGCATTTTTTTTTATACCTCCAAAATAGAACTTGACATTTCTCATCATGAATATTTTAACGGATAAATTTAACATATCAGATTACAAAAGGTAAAACTTAATTACCTACATATACAGAGAAAAAAAATATAAAGGGAAAGTAATATTCTCGTGACATAAAATTAGAACAAAATCGCTGCCTGCCTTCACCTAACCAATAGAAAATAACAGGTGGTTCTAATACCCTCAATACTACTACTACTATTTTACTTCGATGATACTCTTGATTTACCAGAGAATTATTTTAATATAACATAATTCATTGAATTTCAGTTATGATTTACTTAATAATACCGTAAGCTCACTGGTCAAGTAATCTATTGCACCCTTTGAACCCTGTACATTTAGGGGACTATAAATGATTGTAGATACTGATCTCAATTTTCTTTACAACACCAGTTTAACATAAACCAAAACCCACTGTTCCAGATTAATGTGAAATAGAAATAATCTTTATTCAAATAAACTCAATATAAGCACTTTTGAGTAGTCAAGATTTTTGAATCTATCGCTTATTCGGAACGCAGATTCATCACAAGAAGAATAAACAAGAAACCTGTGTGTTGCTCTTTTAAATAAATATTGATTTACTTATATTTAATTAACAACAAGGATTAGGCATGCGGCAATCAACATAAAAACCGCTACGCACTTAATCTCCGTTCAATCAGACAACATTGACAGCGCTATGAATTTCAAGTGAGATATTTTCTAAAAAACACTGATTTATAAATGATGACATTTATAAATTCTTCAATTTTATAATAAGCTTTTTTTTTTTTTACAAAGAAAATATTTTATGACACATTTGATTTCTTTTTCTGGCAAATTGTACAGTACAGACTCTGGGAGTTTGTTGTGAAACCTTATGCAATTTCCATAAAACGAATTACTAACTTTCGTCAAACGAACGTGAGTTTAGTAAGCCTAGTATTCACTCTCTCATATATATATATGTATATTTTATCGATGGTATTCGTAGCCACTTCGGCCATCCAACGTTATCGAAGGGCCTCATTCGATATTATCATAACAGTTAACATCGGGTAATATAATAAAATTAAAATCATATAAAATTTAGTTTGAGATAATTTACATACTTAAAATATGAAAGTTGCCACTGACAACTACACATTACATTTCAAGATCATGAATTCAGTCTTTGTTATATTTTCCCGCCTTAAGTTGTATCACTTAATTTTTCACACCAGGTACTAGTCAGCATCTCTGCAAACACGGCTGCCTAGCTAATTAGTGAAATACCTGTTAAAACAAAACATTAAAAAATGCCACCGCTTGCCCACTATGAGCTACGGTCTCAACAGATCTGGATTTTATTAGACTCAGCCACCGCTTGCCGCCACAAGGAACTACGGCCACCAACTGAAACACATCAAATATTTAACAACTGGTCATTTTCTCAATGAGGCATTCACCGCTTGCGCACGCAAGGAGTTACGGCCTCCAACTAGTCATATTCTTTATGGTACTATGCTATTTTTACTTCAGCCTCAAGTGCTCTACATTGCAACTCAACTATGGGTTATATGCACTCCCATCAAATTTTACTATTACTTTTTATTCTATTACATTTCTTTAAGAACTGGATTTCCTGGTTCCATTTTACTATTTCTCCAACGCTTTAAAGGACTTTATAACATTTAATCATAAGTTAATTCAATTTAATTATGTACCAAATTCAAATTATATATCTGGTTGATATATATCTACCAATTTCTGAACGAACTTGCAATATATTACTACCACATACCCTACTCCTATTATTATCTACCAAATCTTGAGTAGCATCAACAAAAAGCGAGTCGTTCGTTGTACGTCACATTGAGCACACGCGGATCCCCATTTTCTCCGTGAACTAACGTATACGGAACCATCAGCCGCGATCTCAGCGCAATCATCTCATCAGTATATCATCAAATCTAAATCACCATCATTTACCTTAAAATCCATAAATCGTATTCATAGTCATATGATTATTATATTAATCTCATAATTTCATCAAAGTATTGCAAATCATTTTTCATTGTCATATCAACCGCGCGTTCTATTAGCCATTTTGCTCATAATTCAGCTTGTCATCGATTGTAACTCATCATTGTATCACTAGCATTCCTTAATCTTTCAGATCTATTCGTTCATGTACAACTCTTCACCGCGTATATTTACCGACTATTTTCCATCGAGGTGTATCAAATTTTACCTTGTGATCGTCCTTACTACAATCTTGCAGTGTAACTATCTTGTACACCTCGAGCGCTTTATTCATAATATTTCTAAAGTGTCTGTATACGGTGTCTGGGTTCTATAAATTAGCACCTCTTCTAATTTCCCATTAATTACAACAGACAAATAAAATCAATTCCGAAAGGATTAATTTCAATTTAAACTATTTAGTTAGTACAATAGTCAATCCGATTTCTCCAAAGGGCGTTCAGCCACACATACAAGTGCATATAGGTGCTCAGACTAATCTATGGAATCAAATGCCCAGCATTTGATTGCGTTGATCATTACTTATAAAAATTTTAACTTCCGTCGTCGTCAAAGACAACGCTTTAAATTTAATTCAATCTTATTTATCTGATCAATATCAATCAAATATTTGAAAACAACATCACCGTTATTATTATAAACTTCCAATATCTCTACACCTGTAATTTTGTACAATTCAACATTAAAACACCCTCACTTATTTAATACATCCGTACTCGTATGCTATGCAAGTGACAACATCAATTCTTATATGTTGATGAGTTCACTATTAAAAGCCTTAGTTAACACTTTTATTTTACTTTAACTCAACAATTATGTCAAAAGTTACAATGATCTAAATACAACACATCCAATCTCATATTCAAGTCAATTGAGTCAACATGTATACCAACAATTCTTACATGCTCGTTAATTTAGCATTATACGCTTCGATTATACTCTTTTTTTTTTTTCAACCAACTAAAATCTTAATAGATACAATATCTCAAGATTTAACAAAGGTTAACTAGAAATTAATAAAATTGGCAAAACCATCTACAACAGTAATTTATAACTGTAAACTGTAATCCTTAACAATATTTAACTTTCTTATATCTTAACTTTCATTTATATCCTCTAGTAACTTTTCTTATATATTCCTGGGATTAAATTGACAGATATAGCCTTACTTCCACAACTTATATTCTCTCTCATTTTATTTGCATTGGATATAAAGGTCTCTTAAAGCACTTATAGGTTCAATAGGATCCTTTCAACTTAAATCTAGTATGCCCATGTACACTTTTCAAAACTTGAATGCTCATACATTTAACAACAATCAATTGTCCTTTTGTTTTCTTTTTTTTCTTTTAACTACCTGTGCTTCTTAAATTTGTATTCACTATAATACCATTATAATTAAAGAACAATGGCTCAGCTCGCAAACATTTTCTCAACAAATAATTCTCTATAACATGTAAAACTTACAACTTAGACCATGCAGTATTTATTTTTCATTCTACATATATGCTATTCATAAAGTAGTTTATTATCCATCAGTAAACCATATAAAAATCTCATAAATTACGCCAGTATCCATATTCATAAACCAGCTCGTCCATACTGACTATCCACGTCTCTCTCTATGGAAGTTTACATCCAGTCTTTTCCTGCTGTTTCCTTTTTTTTTTCTTATGTCATCTGCTTATCTTTTTTTCTGCTGTCCTACTTTTCTTTTGTCTGTCGTCTCTGCCATTTTCTTATATATATATATATATTCTTTGGCTATCACTGGTCTCTTGGCTTATAAATTTTTCATTTCATTATATGGCGTCATACAATCCAATCAATCACAATACTATTTAAATGTTAAATAGACATTACTATATGTATTTATACCTGTACATATGATACAATCTTGTTTTGAATCATTGCTATTTATATATTTTTTTCTTCTATAAATTATACTGATACTGTGCTTGTGAATCACTGTTCATCCCAACGGATGCCAACATCTCACTTTCAATCTAAGTTACATTTGCAGTGATTAACTTGTGTTCACAAGATATTGAGGATTTTTCCTATTCTTCTTCTTTTTTTTTTTTTTTACTTATATATTCCTGTCATAGCTATACCGAAATCGCCATGCACTGTTCTCTACAGTGCAGTAGATTCACATAAGATAATTGGAAGCTTGGCACAGTATAGGAGTGCTATCTTCATAAAACTGACTAACTTCAGTCTCATCCTCTTTGGTAACAAAGTTATATTAAATAAAACAAACCACATGCTTATAAAGGCATAGCATAAAAACCAACAATCAGGAATTCTCATAAATATATAACGGTTGTATAGAATGGGAACGAATTTCCATGCATGGAAAGTTATGCAGCCTATTAATAACCACATTACCAAGGCCATCAGCAAAGTTTTCTAGAATATCCATATCTCTTTACTTTTCTAACAATCTTGTCTGTCTGTGTCTCATAATTTTCCTCTATAATAATTTTAAAGCTTATGTACTTTGAATATCTTAACATTACCTCCCACAGAGACTATTTAATAATAACTAATTAATATACCGAAACTTCATTAGTCAAATCATAAAATATTTTATAATCCTGTAGTCTACAAATACATAAAAGGTAAGTTACATAAACCATTTAAAAATAGTATCCAATTTTTTCTTTCTCCTCTATTTCACCATATCACAGTTTACATGTATTCACTTAATTCTCTCCCATCTGTCCATACCTATATACAACAAAAGAGTGCTATGCACTCATTTATTTCCATTTTCCTGCCATAATATCTGAATTATAAAGTTTATTATCCAAATTTCACAATTCTAGACCGCACTGTTTGACACAATCCATGTGCTAACTTCAAGATGAGTTCATTATTAACTCATGAATGCTTTAAATCAGTTATTATCATCTTCTGATATACATTTATTTATATTAATATTCAATAATATATTCTATATATTCTATTTGTATAACTGGACTACTAATATTCTTATTATTTTGCAGGTTTGGAGCTCGTGATGGAGTTGTTAGACTGGACACATCATTTGGAGTAAAACCTCTAGTTTGTACAGAAGAATGCAGTGAGTCTTTCGGTTTTAGAATATGACAACGATTACGACGAAACGAACCTTCTTCATTATCGACAATATATGATCTAGGTTGTGGACCTATATCTGAAATTATACCTGGTGTCCATATACTATATGGTTGTTTTTTAAAGTATACTTTATCTCCTTTTTTAAGTACAGGTAAGTGTTTTGAATGTGTATTATAATAAATCTCTGAATATTCTTTTTGTTTTTTCATTTTTTCCCCTATTAGTTTATAATTAGGTACACTTGGATGTAATGTTTTATTTGAAACTGGTAATTTAGATCTGAGAGTTCTAGACATTAATAATTGAGCTGGAGAGCAAAGACTACTTTTTGGGGTGTTCCTGTATTGTAAAATAGCTAAATATGGATCAGTTTTATCCATATAACATTTCTTTAAAATGTTTTCAATTATGCCAATGGCTCTTTCAACCATACCATTAGAACGGCTATGGTAGGGACTAGAAGTTATATGATATATCTGCCATTGTGTAGTAAATGTTTTAAATTCATTTGAATTAAAAGGTGGACCATTATCTGACTGTAAGTATTTTGGAATACCGTGACGAGCGAATATAGATTTCAAGTGTTTAATTACATTACTGGCAGTAGAATTATTTTTAAGATGAGCCAATTCTACATATTTTGAGAAATAATCAACAACTAATAGATATTTTTCTGTATTAAAGTCAAACAAATCAATACCTACTTTATACCAAGGAATTTGATCTATTTCATGGTATTGTAATGGTTCTTTTGTATTATTATGCCTGTAACTGAGACAAATATGACAAGAATTTATGTAGGTTTCTATGTCTTTATACATATTAGGCCAATAGACTGAATTTCTGGCTAAATCTTGACAACTTTTTGTACCTTGGTGACCTTCATGTATGAGTTTTAAAATATCATTTCTGAGAGATATGGGGACTACAATACTATTATTTTTTAAAATAAGGTCATCTACTACATGTAATTCATTTTTTACTGAAAAATAGGGTCTAACATCACAGGGAACGGATTTTTTATGTTCAGGCCAACCCCTATTACAATAATTAATAATAGTGACTAAAACTTGATCTTTGCAAGTGTGTTCCTGAAATTCTTTTAATTTATTAGGACTTATTGACAGTGACTGTTTGACAAAATTTACATGTAAGTCGATATCTACTTCCAGATCAGTTAACGCTTGTTCTGGTAAAGCGCATCTTGATAGTGTGTCTGCAACATATAAGTATTTACCTGGTTTGTATACTATATCTATATCGTATGGCTGTAATCTGAGCATAATCCTTTGTAACCTGGCAGGGATACTGTAAATAGGTTTTTTGAAAAGTGAAACTATAGGCTTATGGTCTGTTTCAACTGTTGAATGTCTACCGTAAATGTATTGGTGGAATTTGACACATCCAAATAGTATAGCTAGTAGCTCTTTCTCAATTTGTGAATAAGCTTGTTGTGTTTGACTGAGAGATGCAGATGCATAAGCTATGGGTTGTTTATTGTGACTAATGACTGCACCCATGGCATCCTTGGATGAATCAACTGAGAGGACAATATCCTTATTCTGGTCATAATAAGTTAAGACTGGTGAGTCTGTAATAAGACTTTTTAGGTTACTGAATTCTATGTCATGTTTTCCTAACCAATTCCATTCTACATTTTTGGACAAAAGTGTTCTCAGATTTGTAGTTTTTTGAGACAAATTTGGTATGTATGAGCCTAAGTAATTGATCATACCCATGAATCTTTGTAATTCAGTGAGATTAGTGGGAGGTGGCATATTACAAATTGCATGCACTTTGGCAGGGTCTACTCTCACACCATCTTTAGTAAATATATGTCCTAAATACTTGACTTGATTTTGACAAATATTAGATTTATCCTTATTAAATTTAATGCCTATATCTTGTGCCCTTTGAAATACTTTAATTAGTCTGAGATCATGTTCCTGTTTGGTAGAACCATATATGAGTAAGTCATCCATCATGACTTTTACTCCTTCAAGATCACAAAATCTTTTTGTCATCTCGGCATGGAAGATTTCTGACGCTGCATTGATACCAAAGGGTAGTCTGAGAAATCTGTAACGACCTAGTGGTGTAATGAATGTACATAGCTTTGATGAAGCTTCGTCTAGCTTTATCATATAGAAGCCTTTGTTGGCATCCAGTGTAGAGAAATATTGTGATCTAGACAGACATGTTTTAATTTCATCAATTGTAGGAAATTGATAGTGAGCTCTCATAATTGCTTTATTGAGCTTTCGGGGATCTATACAAAGTCTAATCTTACCATTCTTTTTAGACGTAAGAACTATTGATCTAACCCATTCTGTAGGTTCATGGACTTTAACTATAATACTGTCATTTTCTAATAATTCTAGCTCTTTTTTTAAGTCATTATGTAATGCAAAAGGTATTCTACGACAAGCATCTATGGATGGGACTACATCTGGTTTCATAGTGAAGTGACATTTGAAATCCTTAAGACAACCTATTCCATCAAATAAATGTGAATATTCCTTTTGTATGTCAGTATTTTCAAATCTGACTTTATGTACTCGCTTGACTAATTTCAGATCCTCACAACTTTTACGTCCTATAACATCTTGACATTTAAGGTCTATTATGTGAAAATTTAATAAGTATTTTATGTTATTATGCATTATATTTATTTGACATTGCCCTATTGTGGGTAAAATTTCACCACTAAAAGTAGACAATTTATGAGCACTCTTTGTTATATAAGTCAAAGGTAAGTTGAGTTTTTTAAAAGTGTTGAATGAAAGTATATTTGTATCAGCTCCAGTGTCTAAAAGAAATTTTGTATCTTGATTATTTATGTTAAGATATGTCAAATAGTCATTTTTTTCATTATGTATAGCAGACAGAAATAAGGAACCTAAAAAGTATTGATTTTCATCTAATGGTAAGTTATTATTATTCCTATTTAATTCTATGGACATATTGTTGACACTTTTTGACAAATTGTTCGAATATGACTTGGATCTGCACACAACAGCGAAATGATTTTTCTTACCACACAGTCTGCATGTGACTCCAATGGCAGGACATCTTATTTTATGAACTTGACCACATCTGTTGCAAACTATTTGCTTATTTGTAGTACTTCCTGGACGAGTTGAAAATCTGTTACGGCTACCTGAATTGGGTCTTGAAGCTGTTCTGCTTTGACTTCGTGAAGTTGGACGTCTTGACATTGAACTTGCTGCATATGAGACATTTTTGAATTGATTTTCTTCTACCTGTTCCGCAGCAGTAAACATCTTGGCCTGTATTTTTGTACTTTCAATTGATTTTGCTAACTGTATGGCGTCTTCTAATGTCTTAGGTTTGTCCTGTAGTATTTTTTCTCTGATGTATGAGTTATTATCATTTAAATTCCAAGAAAATATGTCCTTTATGAGACTATCCTCCTTGTCACCGAATTCAAATTGTGAGCCTAATTTTTTTAAAATCTGTTACATATGACGAAATATCTTCATTGATGTGCTGTTTTCTATTAAAGAGTTTATGTCGTTCTATTGTTGTATTTACTTTGGGTAGGAAATAGGCTTCAAATTTTTTAACTAATTCATCGAAGGTAATTGTGTCTATATTTATGTTGAATGAATAGAATATTTTTAAAGCGTCTGTGCCAATATGATGCAATAATATGGCGACTTTTCTTTTTTCATTTTCTTCTTCAAGATTATTTGCTCGCATGTATATTTTGAGTCTTGTTAGAAAATTCTTCCAGGTGAGTGGCATATTTTCTGACTGTATGTCTAGGTAATCATGATGTAGGACTGCGGCTTGAGGCGTTAGTTTCGACTTGTGAGTAGCCATATTGTGATGTTTGGCGTGTTATTAAAATATTGATGTTTTCTACCTTAGACGATGTTCCGCTGACGACTTAATATATATGATGCTCGTATGTCTTCAAAGTTTTACTTCTGACACCATGTCTTGCGTTGTGAGGATAGCCGCTTGGGTTTTATATAAAATAATAAAGACGGACGACGACGATTGTATGTTCTTTATTCGAGCACCGGAAACGGACGACAACATTAGGAAAATAATCTAAGCACAGAGTACAACATAATAAAATAACTTTTTCTAAATATTAAGTATTTGGATACTCTAACAGGGTCGAAATTATCAGTATGAATTAAATAGAATAAAAGTATTTTAATAAAACGCGCAAGCGCACGTCTGCTCACTGTAATGTCCAGAACACCTATATTTGTATACATACAAGCTGTATTATGTAAAACTTTCAACCGATTTGGCATACCTATTGACATTCTTCATTGTAAAAACTTTAAACAAATAAATTTATTTACTTTAAACAAATCACAGAGCACCATAAACGTTCCGTATTCCGTTCATAGAGCACCGTATTCATTGAAATAGTTTTTTAATTATATTAATATTATAAACAACCCTTATATTAAACGTTTACTCTAGTTGATACAACTTTTTTTATTAATTTGGACCAACATTTTTTATTCAATGTGATTTGGGACAAAAATGAAATATCGAATTGGCAACACTGATGTCGTGTTGTGAGTCGTGACAATTTTCCCATTTTAATAAATTTAAAACTTTTTCACGACTTTCTACGTAATATTTAATATAATAAAAATATATGTAATACTGAAAATTACCAAAACAAGATAAATAATGCTGCTAATGCTGATATTTTAAAGATTGTAACCAAAAGAAACACCTAAATTGTTTCTTATAATCTAAAAACCGTTTCAATTCCACGCTGTCATTTCGGCAAAATAGCGATTCCGTGACATTGCAACGACGTTACTATATCGATATTCGATAGAAATAATTTTTATCGATATGTAAAGTTGTGTTTACGTTGCGATGCTAGTTGACAGCGTCAAATGGCGTCAATATAATCGCATTATTGACAGATGACGTCATTTTCACTACGTTACATACGAAAATCGTTGCGAACGAAGTTAGATAATTAGCGCACAGAGCTTGACGTAATTGTCCACAGCACCAACTCTCGTAAACACTAGGCTAAATGCGGTTTTTAGGGTATATTTTCAGTATATCACGAATGAATATTGATTTATAATGCAAATATGCGTCAGAGACTTTTCTTGCGTTCAAGTTAATTCGCCATATTTTTGAAGAAGAGGCGGGAACCAATCATAGCGCCGACAGTAGCGCTTCATTAGATCATGCATTGAACTATTCCCGCAGGTAATTCAAAGCAGAAACTGTTAAAAATACGCCAACACAGATGGCATCAAATTAGTAGGTATATTTTTGTAATGAAACAAATCTTACGCGCTCGACCACACACCCCACCTTGAAGGTTCCCGAGAACTTTCAAAGAAACATAAATAAAGTCATATTCGAGAGTGTATTTTTTTTTATTGGATTGTTTGGTCAGATGTTTGTAGCACCTGTAGCACTGCGACCTACATAGATCTATTGTGCTCGTCCTTTTTCAAAGTTCGCTACCTAGACTCATCAGGGACAAGAATTCTTAGGAGCGATGGTTTTTATCTCCTCGGGAAAGGGTGTAAACTTTACAACCACATAGGATGTGAAGCGGCGTTTCCTCTTCAGTTTGGCAGAATCTGCAGACACTGGTCGTGCATAGGCCTAGTTTAGCCATATGCTTGTTTAATTTGCAGTGTCCTGTGAGGGCCCTAGTCATCATGCATATGTTGTTTTTACTCAATAGCAATAGTCTATTGGAGTATTTGTTCGAGTAGCCCGATATTAGGGCTTTTGAATTCTATTCTATTTTCATTGCCTTCGATATTTGAATGCCCGGGGAAGAAGGAAGCAGAAATAATATTATACTGAGATTGGTATCTCAGTATAATATTATTTCTGCTTCCTATTTCATTTAGTAGCAAGATACAGTTTCTAATAAGTTTAGAACGGATTTCGTACGAGTAAAATGCTAGTAGAGCAGCTTGACTGTCCGAATAAATGTATATGTGGTGATTGATGTAGTTAAGGCTTAGGATTACTTCCAGACATCTAATTAAGGCGTAAGTCTCTGCCTGAAAGATTAAGGCGTATTTTCCTAAGCCTATATAGTTGCAGATTTTGGGTTTTACACCGCATATTCCACATCCTACATCGTCTCCTATTTTGGGCCCGTCTGTAAACTAAACTAGGTCCAGCTCTGAGTGAGTCGATGTATGGTTATTTTGCCGTTCGTCTCTTCCAGATATTTTGATTTTGTAATATTGTACAAAATTACACTCTGGTGCCATGTTGTCTTCAGGCATTCCCAGAATAGGATCACTCATTATCGAGTCTTGTATAGTTTTTATGGCCAGGGAATGCCAAGATATCCTCCTTTGGGAAAAGGCGAAAACCAATATTGGTTTTCGCCTTTTCCTGTATAAATAAAAGAAGGGGCGTCAAGTCCAATAATGCATCTAGAGCTGCTCCCGGCGTGGTGCTCATGGCTCCTGTAATAATCAGACAAGCAATTCTCTGTAGGCTGTTTAGCTTGGTGGCAGCTGTGGATTGGAGGGTTTTCCGCCATCAGATTGCGTCTAACCACTGCTGTGTAAAGCCATAGGGCAATTTTGGGGTCAATTCCCCATCTGGACCCCGCTACCCGTCGGCTTATTCCCAGAGATATTTTCGCCTTTTGAATTTGTCTATGTATGTGTTCCATGTCAGTTTTTGCTCGAAGGTTACGCCCAGGTACTTGACTTCTTTGGAGCACTCTAATATTCTTCCATTTACTTTAGGCATGATAAGTTTGTCAAGTTTCTTCCTTTTTGTAAACGGAACAATTACTGTTTTATCAGGATTTACTAATAATTCATTTTCGTTACACCATTTAACTATGATGTTTAGTGCTCTTTGGATGCGGTCTGATGGTCTTAATGGTTGTTGCACAGAACCCTCTGACCATGACTACTATATCGTCTCCGTAGCCTTGTACCTCAAATTGGGTTTTGGTCATAACATCTAAGAGCTGGTCTACCGTTAGTAGCCACAGCAGTGGCGATAAAACGCCTCCTTGAGGGCATCCCTTGGTAGGTCGAATTTCTAACGTACTGTTATGAAGAGTAGTTTTAATGATCCGATTTGAGAGCATTGCTTTGATCCATTGAATGGTGGTTTCCTCCACTTTCTTGCGGATGAGTTCCTGTGAGATGGTCTCTATGGGCGTGTTATCAAAAGCACCCTCAATGTCGAGAAATGCACATAGAGCTATTTGTTTGTCATCAAAGGCCTTCTCGACCTTGTCGGTGAGTTCGAGCAAGGCGGTCTCTGTGGAATGTCCCTTGCGGTAGGCATGTTGATTCCTGTGCAGGGGAGCATTTTCGAGGATTGTAGCTCTAATGTATTGGTCCAGAACCTTTTCCATGGTTTTTATTATGAAAGAGGTTAGGCTTATAGGTCTGTGAGACTTTGGCTGCGAGTAGTCTCTTCGACCGGTTTTCAGTACGTAGGTAACTTTGACCTTCGTCAATGGTTCTGGTATAAAACCCCAGGCAAAGCTAGCTCTAAATATTCTTACCAGATAGGGAGATAGAATAGATAATTTATAGATATATGTAGATAATTTGTTTTGGTCGAAAAATCCTCGCAGTTCTGTTCCACGAGGGCTAAAGCCAAACCATGAGGGCTTTTGTGGATGTGAGCTTGGAGTTCTCCTTATCTCTTGGGATATGAACCGGACTAGGGAAGTGGGTTGTAGATAGCAACTGTAGGGTTTCTTCCTCTGATGTCGTATAGGTACCATTGGGCCTTTTCATTCCAATCCAATTTGGCTATTTGGTGCCTTGGCAAGCATTTTGTGTAATCTGGATCCTTGAGGAGCCTGAGTTATCTCCTTGCAGAAAGCACGCCATGATGCTCTTTTGGCTTTCCTGATTTCGCAGTAGTATTCCATTTGGGCTTTACTATATTGGGCCAATTCGGAAGGTCCCTTTTTAGCCCTGTTGGATAATTTGTGAGTTTTCCTCCTCAGCTTTTCTAGACTCTTGTTCAACCAGGGTGTTTTACAGTTGGCGGTTTTGGTTTTGATGGGACAATTGCTCTCGTAGGCACTTATTATGCCATTTATGAGTATGTTCACAGCGAGTTCTAGTTCTAGAGGAGATTTGATACTCTTCGGAAGGTCCGCAATTAGGCTTGTAAGACTGTCTCTGTATTTAGGCCAATCTGTAGCCTTTGGGTTTCTTTCTCTTCGGGTTTGAGTCTGTTGCAGACTCAATTGTGAATATGTGCTTGTGATCAGACATGGAGTTCTCATTGCTGACATGCCAATGAGTGATATATTCGGCCAGTTTGTCGGTCGCGAGTGTTATATCTAGTACCTCTTGTCTTGTGGCAGTGACGAAAGTCGGTGTGCACCCTGTGTTTAGGATTTGAAGACAGTTGGTTAGTATAAAATCATCAAGTGACATACCTCTGGTGTTGATGTTGGAGCTTCCCCAATTTGTGTGATGGGCGTTTGCATCGCAGCCCACGAGGAGTTCGGCCTTGTGCTTACGGGCGTATTCCACCACAGGCTGCAGGCCGGTTGTCGCGTCTTTGATGATTTTCTTGTTTTCATCATGTCCAGGTAGGTATGCTGCTGTATGCTGAGCAGACCAGTACTTTTGACCCTGTGCATTCAGGGAAATTGACGAAGGCTGTCATTAGATCATCAGTACATGGTTCTGGAACAGTCAGAAAATCTAGTTTCTTATAATATATACTAAACCTATTCTAAAAAGAATGCATGCTCTAGGTTGTCATAATACTCAGTCATAATACCTCTCTCCAAAAATAAAAATCCTTTGACTTTTTCAGATTATCGTCCCATTTCCATTCTTCCATTCCTATCCAAAGTTGTAGAGCGCCTTGTTCACAAGCAACTATATAATTTCCTTTCTGTGAACAATCTTCTTAGTCCACTCCAGTCCGGTTTCCGTCCTGGTATGGTCCATAGCACGACTATGGTATGGTATAGTCCATAGCACGACTACCGCTCTTATCAAGATCACCGATGATATTCGACTTGATATGGACAAATCGCAACTGACGGTGCTAATGCTATTAGACTTTAGTAATGCGTTCAATACTGTTAATTTCGATATTTTACTCAGTATACTAAATTCTCTTAACATATCTCCAACGGTGATTGAATGGTTTCATACTTACTCGTATGGGCGCCGACAGCGTATTTGTATCGAGGATGTCTGTTCATCCTGGTGCGCAACTACTGCCGGCGTACCTCAGGGTGGCGTTTTATCTCCTCTTCTCTTCGCATTGTTTATCAATTCTATCAAACTTCATCTTTGTTCATCCTACCACCTCTATGCAGACGATTTACAAGTTTATTCTCAAGCTACTCTGTCCAATATCACTGATGCTATTCACGATATTAACCTTGACCTCCTCTATATCGCCGATTAGAGTAAAGCTTATGGCCTTACTATTAATCCACAGAAAACACAATGCATAATTATTGGAAGCCCATATTTTATGTCTAAATTAAATGGAACGAGTCTCCCGCCTATCACCTTTAACGGGCATGACATTGATTATAGTGTCCATGTAAAAAAACTCGGTATTCATTTCGATGATACACTATCGTGGTCACACCAAATTTCGCAATTAAATCACCAAATTTAGAAAATGTTTGGGTCTATCGGTAGCCTAAATGGATTGCGAAATTTCCTGCCTGAAGATATCAAGACTGCGCTAGCACATTCATTGTTACTTCCAATCCTAGATTATGCAGATTCATGCTATGTAAATCTCACTGAAGAACAACTGAGTAAACTTGAGCGGCTCCAAAACATATGTATAAGATTTATATTCGGTATTCGTAAATATGACCACGTATCTCAATTTCGCAAAAAACTCAAGTGGCTTCCCATTCGTCTTCGCAGGAACTGTCATATACTATCCCTCCTTTACACCATACTTTTCCACCCTCATACTCCTGAATACTTGAAAAATAACTTCCAGTTCCAGACCAAAAATCCGGATTCTGAATTGCGTAGCACACGAAGCCTCTGTTTAACTTTCCCATTTCATTAACCTAAATATTATACCGATTCTTTCACTGTACTAGCTATTCGCCTCTGGAACTTCTTGCCATTTCCCATTCGATCAGCAGAATCAGTTAATATATTTCAAAATTCACTAAAATCTCATTATCTCTCTCTCTCTGTGACTGAATTATAACAAAATTTTCTTTTTGTTGTCATCTCATATGTAGTATATGTATGTATATAATATGTATTAGTGTGTAAGTTTATTTATTTATACTTATAAATTGTATGTTTATCTACATGTGTTTTATAAATATGTTGTCTACTGTGCGCACTCTACCTTTTCTATGTAAATAGTATCTGTCAATACCAGATTGTCTGTAAGAAACTGCTGTTACTGATAAGACCGCCTTTTGTATAACTTTTTATCATATTTTATTGTTATTTGTTTGTCTGTGCGCAATAAAGAACTATTATTATTATTATTCAATTTTTTCCCAAAAAATCTCATCTTCCCTCTTAAGGAGAGGAGATGGCAACTTACCCCCGGCAGAAGCACAGTCGGCCGGGGTTCAGGGCCCCAGGGACAGAAACCGGCGTACAATGCGGGCAGAATCTAACAGCACCGCTTTCTGCATCTTTCCCGGGAGTGAACCGCCCCGGAATCCCAACCGTCTGAGATGTTGTTCCAGACTGGTTGGGATAAGACCGTTCACCGACATAACGATTGGAATGATTTCGGTGGACATCACCCCCCATTTCGGTCACCTCGTGAGCCAGGTCGAGATACTTTCTCTTTTTCTCAGTTTCGGCTTTCACGAGGTTCTCGTCATGTGGTATGGTGATGTCCACCAAAAACACCCTCGAAAGTGCCCGATCCATCACCACGATATCAGGTTTGTTCGCAAGAACGGTCCTGTCCGTGATGATGGATCGGTCCCAGTAGAGCTTGACGCTGTCGCTTTCGAGGACCGGCTGGGGCTCGTACTTATAGTACGGCAACCTCTCATTCGCGAGGCCGTACTTCAGAGCTTGTTCTTGATGGAGTATTTTGGCTACCTGGTTGTGTCTGTGCAAGTACTCAGTGTTGGCAAGAGCTGAACAACCCGAAAGCACATGTCTGAGTGACTCTCCGGGATGGCGACATGCCCGACAGATGTCCTCAGTGCCATCCTTCAGAATGTGCTTTCGGTAATTGTTCGTCATAACCACCTGATCCTGTATTGCACAGACAAAACCCTCGGTCTCTCCGAAGAGAACACCGATGTTGATGAACACCGCCAGTGCACGGAGGTCTTCGTGTTGACGTATGGCCCGTGAAGGGCTTTGAAGAACCTTCCGTGCAACTCCTTCTCTTTCCACACGGCCTCCCGCTGAGAGGTACCCAGGACTTCGGGTTTTCGCCAGTCCTCTTTAGCCAGAGAAAGAGGGGAGAATCCTTTGTCACATTCTATGACCTCTCTATGCAAACCCTCGTCTCTTTTCTTCAGAAAATATGTCCTGAGACTGTCAATCTCGCGGTTGTGCATGGTCTTAACGCTTAACAAGCCTCGACCACCAGCCTTCCGCGGGATGTACAGCCTCATGACTGACGATTTCGGGTGATGCATTCTATGGAGGGTCATAGATGTGCGGACTTTCCGATCCAGGGCTTCCAGTTCATCTGAGCACACCAAAAGTGTAAAGGAGTACGGGTATGACCCAGCCGTTATATGCTCGGATCTTATTGGAACCCGACAAGGAACTTTTCAGTACTCTTGTAAGGCGCGCAAAAAATTCCTCACGGACTGACTGTTTCATATCCGTCTCCCTCACACCGATGTTTTGTGACATGCCCAGATACCGGTATGTTTCAGCCTCGGAGAGGGTTTTGATGTTGGAGGGATCTGTAACGATCCCTTCAGTTTGATTGACTCGTCCCCTCTGCACATGGAGAACCGCGCACTTGTCTATTCCGAGTGCCATCCTAACAGAGTTGCTATAATCGTTTACAATATTTAACAGCTCTGTCAGGCGTTCGACACTCGGAGCTAGTAGTTTCAAGTCATCCATGTACAGAAGGTGAGACACTCGTGTACCTCCTCTCCGATACTGAAATCCAGTCCCCGAATTCTCCAGTAAAGTACTGAGAGGATTCAGGGACAGGCAAAACCAAAGTGGACTCAAACAATCGCCCTGGAATATTCCCCTCTTAATCTCAATCCGATCAGCGGTATCCGTCAATCGCTCGCCCTGGATAGTCAGGATCGTCGTCCATTGCCCCATGCATGTCTCCAGGAATCCCCGAACCGTACCGTCTATCTTGTACAGCTCGAGTATCCTCCGGAGCCATGAGTGGGGCACGGAATCGAATGCCTTTTTATAGTCTATCCAAGCGGCGGAGAAATTCCGACGGTTCCGCTTAACCACTTGGCCAGCGACAGCATCAATGAGGAGAAGCTCCTTCGATCCGCGGCTACCGCCCCTGCATCCGTTCTGAGCGCTAGATAGGATCTTGTTTTCGCAATCATGACGAGAGATCTTAGCGCTCAGAACGGATGTTAACGTCTTATATATTGTCGTAAGACAAGTTATGGGGCGATATTTAGATGGGTCCGCGGTATCGTCCGTCTTAGGAGCTAAATGAGTGATCCCGGTTGTAAGAAAGTTCGGGAGCGCCCTGTTTTCGAGGGCACTCTGGAATTGCATGGCTAAGGTCACATGGCTGGCCGAGAACGCCTTTAACCAGTAGTGCTGCAATCCGTCGATTCCCGGACTTTTCCAGTTCGGAACCCGACAGATCGCAGCAACCACGTCTTCCTCCGTAATGGTAATGACGTTCATCGGCGTTATTCGAGCACATGCTTCCTCAACACCGTGCATCCATGCGCCCTCCTCATGTTCCACAGGTTCAGACCACAGCTGTCGCCAGAAGGCGACGAAATTGGCTGTCTCGGGTCTTTGTCCTGTGGGCTGTAGTTTCGGGCGCTCCAAGTTTCTATAAAACTTCCGTTGATCACTCATAAAGAGACGATTCTGTTGATACCTCTCGACCCTCTCAGAGTACCGTCGGAGTCGCTTCCCCCATGCAGCGACCTTTTGCTTCAGGTCATCTATACGCTCCGGAAGTTTTTGTCCGAAGTCCGGCTGGAACAGACGTACACCTGTCCCAGCAAAGGCCTTTTTTACGGAGCGCATAATTCTCGGGCGTGTATTGCCCTCCCTGAAGCAGAGCAGTCTGCCAATGAGGACCCTGGCCTGGGTGATCCGTCGCTCAATCCTTCTTTTCCAGGCTGGTTTCGCATTATCCCTTTGGATATTACGTCCAGCCCGGGGCATTTTTGCGCCGGTATATCGGCATACTGCCAACGCAGCGCCAAACAGGATTGAACTCGTCTCTCCCAGGTCACCGCTGCCCTCAAGGTATTGAGGCAGCAGTCCATTTGCGGCCTCAATGGCATCCCGCGTCGCCAGAAACTCGCGGTGCATTACTGCCCTGTATCCTGTTCTGCCTGTTTCTGTCGCTGTAGCCCTGTAGAACGCTCGCATGAGGTCTTCGTTCATGGCTCTCGACCATCTCATGCGACGTGTACCACCAGTGGCGGGCGCCGATTGCTGGGCCTGTGACGGCCCTGCCGGTGCCAAGCCAGCTGATGTCGATGGCAAGGGGTCGGACCGGCCAGGTGGTGGGGCCGGTCGGCTGGCTTGCATTCTGTCACGCCTACCGCCAGTTGTAGACGTGCCCCGGCGGCCCCCGGGCAGCGACCCTATTTCGTTCTCTTTATTTTTACTCGCCATCTTTATAATTGCCATGGCCCCTTTGGCCGCATAGGTTTTATATTTACGCGTGACCGCCTTTCACGTGAGCTAGATGGTCAGCTCGGACGCGGGGTTGGACTTTGAAAGGCTTATTATTATTATTATTATTCAGCCTTGATGTTGGCGGCTATAATAGTTTTAGGCATTTCCGCGCTGCTCCTGTTAACCTCCTTCGTTTTGGTTTTGACTTTGAGTCCTTTTTGGGCATTAGACCTAGGTCATCTGTCCCTGTAGGCTCAACAGCCATCTCCATACAGTTTCTGTCATCAGATGAAAGTTCTTGGCATTCATTATCGTCCAAGTTACTTCGTTCAAGCAGTTTCTCAATGTCATCGATGATATCCATGTTGTGAGAATATGTAAAAGTCGTCCACTCGATGTCCCACCCTCCTCGGAGCCCGCAAATGGGGATGCCGCAATGGCACCAGGATCTTCTCGAGTGGATCTAGGAGCAGAAAGGTGGCGTCTTTGCGCGACATCGGGAGTTCGGACAACTGCGGTTAGAGAACTTCCACAGTGCCTTACCCCGTCAGCATGGCCGACTACCTTCTCCGAAGAGACCTTCCCACTCTTCGCCGTACCGAGAAGAAGGATATATTAATATAAATATAACATTACTTATAAGTTATTTTATAATATACATACATATACTATATACAAAGACCCTCGCTATTTGTCCGGGCTTGGGACCGGCAACTTTGGAGGAGCGGATTTTGTGGTCCTCTCCAGCCGAAAGCAGGCTAGGTTTTCGAGAGTGTAAGGTTAATAAATTATTCGCTTATATCCATAACAAAGATATACATGTCACAAGTACAAACCCCCTAAATCCATATAACTATCTACCTGTAGTTACACAATCAGCATGGATACAGCGATTGTTCTTGAAAAGTATGTCCCAATATTTTCCAACAGTTGCTGACTCAAATGAGCGGCATCCAAGAAGTACGAGAACAAAGGAAGGCAGGTGGACGGTCACTCTAGTTTTAGACGCGAACGCGAATAGGTTAATTTTAGTATAAGACGAATCTATCGCGATTCCTAAATTGTAAGCTAGAATTAAATAAATTAATTAAATGAACTTTCTTTGTTTTAAAAAATCCATCACCGACCGTCAGAACGTAATTGGCGCAGTCGGTAGGATGGTCAAAATCAGTGCGTGAATCTAATACCGAGTCCGCCTGATAGTCGGTTCGTTGGCGCAGAGACTATCCTAGAACCTACGACTGACTGTTTGGTGATAAGTGGTTGAAGGCGAAGAAGTTTACGAAGACATTATCCAGACATCGATAAGTTACGTCTTCAGTATGCGGAGCATCACGATTCTGTGAGTAGCACAAACTCCTATTGGTTGCTAATCCCATCTTCCTTTTAATCCTTATCGTAAGGGTATATAAGATATCGTATCTTATTAGTACATAGTCGTAAAATATATTATTCAATAAAATATATTAATGAATATATTTTTTTTTATAACACAGGGGACAAACGAGCATGCGGCTCACCTGATGGTAAGTGATTACCGCCGCCCATGAGCACCCGCAACACCAGGGGAATTGCAAGTACGTTGTCGGCCTTTTAAAAGGAATAAGCTCTTTTCTTGAAGGTTTCAATATCGTATCGGTTCGGCAATACCATTGCTGGAAGGTGATTCCACAATGTGGTTGTGCGGGGCAAAAAGTTTCTAGAAAACCGTACTGTGGAAGACCGCCATTCATCCAGATGATCAGGATGGTATTTCAGTTTCTGACGGGTGGTACGGTGGTGAAACTCAGCAGCTGGTATTAATCCGAACAATTCCTCAGAACACTCCCCGTGATATATGCGGTAGAAAATGCACAGAGTTGCAATATCTCGCCGCAGAGCCAATGGGTCGAGTCTGTCACATAGACGTCGATTACCAATGATTCTGACTGCTCGGTTCTGAATGCGGTCAAATGGAAGTAGCTGGTATTGTGGTTCTCCCGCCCAGAGATGAGGACAGTATTCCATATGCGGCCGGATCTGCGCCTTGTATAATTGCAAGCGATGGGCCGCCGTGAAATACCATCTCACTCTACTGAGCACACCAAGCTTTTTTGAGGCTATTTTAGCCTTGTCCTCCAAATGACCGCAAAACTGAACGTCACTGGATATATCAACGCCAAGGACCTCGAGATTTGGCTTCACATCAAGGAGAGTGTCTTGAAACTGAGGAGATACGATAAATTGATTCTTTTTAGCGGTAAACGCGCAAACTTGTGTCTTCTTGGGGTTGAATTGAACACAATTTTCCTGACCCCTAACCGAAACTGGATGGAGTGAAGTTTCAATTTCGGACACAAGTTTGTTCCGGTACTCTATAACTTTTGCCTGCGACATATTTGCATGGCCGCTGTACAAGGCATCTCCGGTACTGTCATCCGCATAGCAATGAATGTTGTTGATTTGTAACATGTCATTGGTATGCAGAAGGAACAGAGTCGGAGAGAGCACACAGCCTTGTGGAACACCAGTATTCATAGAGTGTGGGTCGGAGCAAGCACCATCGACAACGATCTTTATGCTCCGAATTAGAATCAGCAAGAAAGCTGGCGACCCATTTGCATAACTTCGCAGGCAACCCAAGGTAGCTTTGAAAGAAGAGCCTTGTGCCAAACCCGATCAAAGGCCTTCGCAATATCCAGACTAACAGATAGGGTCTCCCCCTTACTCTCAATAGCCTCTGCCCATGTGTCAAATACGCTAGAAGATCACCAGCCGACCGACCCTGGCGAAAGCCATACTGACAAGCCAACATATGACGATCAGAAATCGACTGGTTCACTTCTAGGTATCGTAGGAGTTGACGGTTGACAATCGACTCCATGATCTTTGAGAATAAGGAGGTGATGGCTATGGGCCTATAGTGAGCTGGATCTGAGCGTTCTTCCTTCTTAGGGGTCGAATGAACCAAAGCCGTCTTCCAAAGTTTCGGGACTACACCTGTAGAGTAGCAGTACCGGAAAAGACGCGTTAGTACCGGAGCCAACTCAGGTGCACACGTCCTGAGCACAATAGCAGGAATACCGTCAAGCCCACTGGACTTGTGGATATATAGGGAGAAAAGAGACTTACGTACCAGTTTTTGGGTAAATTTTACCTCTGGCATAGAAGTCTCATACCGCGAGATGACCGGCGGTGATTGCTCCCTATCGTCCACTGTCGAGTTGGATGCAAAAAGAGACCTAAGGAGATGGGCCTTCTCTTTAGCATGTTGGGCCAACGAGTTATCCTCTCTGCGCAGTGGTGGAAAAGATTGCTGACTGATATTTCCCTGAGCAGCTTTGGCAAGAGACCAAAAAGCCTGGGATCCAGATGGAAGACTGTTCAGTCTCCTACCAATTCTGCTGATGTGCTCCGACTTTGCTGTGGCTATAACTCTTTTGAAGGACCTGGAAGCGGAGTTATACTTCCTTTTATGGGCACTGGTATCTGGATCACTCGACTTCACAGCTGCAATCTAGGCACGGAAGCATTCCTGCTTATGGCGAGACGCCGATCATCAGGATCCGCCATACCAGGACTGAGATCTACCACCGACAGGTACCTGGGAATTTGGAATAAACATCTCCATTCCCTGAAGTACTACATCGGTGACAGATCCAGCTATTACATCAGGATCGTCCAGTGTGAAGCAAACTCGCCCCCATGGGTAAGATGCAAAAAAACTTCGCATCTCATCCCAATCTGGCGACATAAAATGGCGTCGATCAGTAAATCGCGGCGAAAAAGGACGCGTGAGAGGCACTTCGCTCCGTATTAGACAGATCTGATATCCGTCCGGATGAGAAGTCAGCAGAAGGTCCAACAGTGAAGGTATATGATCAACAACATCAGGTATTCGCGTAGGCGAGGATACCAGTTGCGTCATACCATACGCCAAAGCAAAGCCATAAACAGATCTCCCCGCATAGTCGGTGGTACGTGTTTAATGTAGTAGGAAAGATAAATCGATATTACCATCTGCACCGCAACAGTAACCAGTAAGATACAATAGCAACACAAAATTATAGTAGAATAAACACTCAGTATATTAGCGAATATCAATATTCTTAAGCATGAATGGGTCCCAATCACTAGTCATTTAACAATATCTAGCCTGTTTAGATCTAACTCATCCTTAATGTAATGCAAAACATCTCCCTCTTTCTTTCTTATAAATATTTTACCGTTGGTCGTCCAGCAGTATCGGTAATCATTACTTTTTGAGAAATCTCTAGCGAGATAGAATAGTTTCTTCATTTTAGGTGATAAGTTTTCTGATATAAAAATCGGTTTAACCGGTCCACTAATTTTCAGACGTTCAGTAGTCAGTGACTTCTTTTCTTTAAAGTACTTTTTGGACATATGTATAAATTTTTCTTTTAAAATATTGCTAGTGAAATCAACAATGACGGTCTTATTTGCTGGATTTTTTGTTCCAATACGAAAAACATTTTTTACGTCGTAAGGCTGAATAGGAACATTAATTATATCTCCGATTTTTATAACAGTATTCAAAAGTTGCTGCTTAGATTCTGGTCTGTGTACAGGTATATTTCTAAGTTCTATACATGTTGATCTGGATGCCCGTTCCATTTTCTCAAGTTTTTCCTCCAGTTCTTGTATGTATATCAAGTTATTATTACGGTCAGCCTGAAGTTCGTCCATTTGATTTTTTAAGGTATCATAACTTTGAGATAAGAAGGTTAAGGATAATTGAATATCACTATTTTGTATCCGAATTGTTTCTACAGTTTCATTTAATTTTTCTATATTTTTGTTCTGTTGTTCTTTGAAGTCTGCGATCATAGTCTTCATTTCCAACATAAAAGTATATAATTCACTATCTTGATCAGATCTTGAATCAGAACATTTACGTTTTACACGAAGTGTTCTGTTTGGTAATTCGCAATCAGTACTGGTGGTATGTCTATTAGTGATGTTTGGTTCAGAAGAACTGTACTGAAGAACAGGACAATTTAACATGGTAGTCGTGATAGGCGGAGGTGGCGAATGATTTATAGGCATTTTGATTAATATCCTATATTTGTAATCAATCAGCTTATAGTGAGTACTCACTAAATCGCTGGCGCTTATAGTTTAGGCGGCCGACAAGTGATGCACGAAGAATACATCGCAAATGCAACGTAGCTTGCAATGTTATCTCCGTCTCAACTGTTGCTGATCTCTTCGCACTGCATTCCGCAGATACAGCTCAAGTTCTTGTTTATTGTGTTTGCCTGGTACTTTGCGATGATTATTGGATTTGTTTAACAGAGGAAAAAATAAATAAATATCAAAGTCTTAACGCTTTCGTGCTCCGGAGGGAAGAGGGATTATATCCTTATATGTGTGTACAGGCCTCCTAATAGTGATTACAATGTTTTTGAAGGGGTGATGGAGGATATATTAAAAAAAGTATTTAATAGTATTAAAAAAATATTGTATGTGGAGACTTTAATGTTGAAATTCTTTGTAACACACCCACATGTACAAAAATTATTAGTTTATTTCAGTCATTTGATTTAAGTCGTGTCTTTCATGAAGCCACTCGTGTAACTGCCACGTGTGCTACTTGTCTTGACAATGTTTTTTGTAACTGCGAGTATACAGAAAAATTCATAATAAATAAACTTCCTTCAGATCACTGTGGTCAAGTTGTTAAGTTTAGCAGTCAAATCAATAAAGTCAACAATAATAAAAAATCAAAAAGATAAATAAATGTTTACAATATTAATAAATACAAAAGCGCGATTAAAAATAAATTAGATTTGCTGTTACAATCTAGTAATAATCCTGATTATCTTTACACCAAGCTAATAAATATTTTATCAGGAGAATGTGAACAATTTTTCAAGAAAAAAGAAGTTCATGTTAAATCTAAATTCACAGAATGGGCAACAGTAGGAATACTTAAATAGAAATATTTTGTTTTATTTATACGATCAAAAAAAATATCGATTTGATGACAAATTCACCACTTATGTGAAAAAATATTCAAAAATAAAAAAAATGTATTTTGGCTAAATCTAATTATTTTAATAAACAAATTAAGCAGTCTTCTGACAAAATTAAAACCATTTGAAGCATTATAAATAAAGAAACTGGAAGATCTAAAATACCCTGTAATCAATTTATATTAAATTATGATAATAAATGAATAACAACAACAAAAAAATGTAGTTAATATTTTTGAAGATTTCTTTGCTAATATTCCGACTGACATTACATCTTCTCTGGACTCATCTCCATCTCGAGCAAAAACATTACTAGAGAATAATAGCGGTTGTTGTTCTTTAAGATTTAAATTTTCACATGTCAGCCCTTTTCATATAATAAAAATATTCAAACAGTTAAATTTAAAAAATACGGAAGATCTCTGGGGCATGTCAGTTAAAGTAGTTCATTCATAGATATTGTTGCTCCGTATCTAGCCACTATTTTTCTTAAATGTATTAATAATGGCGTTTTTCCACAATTAATAAAATTTAGCAAATTAATCCCACTATTTAAATCAGGAGATCTATTTTGCCAGTTCTAAGTAAGGTGTTTAAAAAGATAATGTTAAATCAAATGTTACAACACTTCAGGGATAACCGACTGCTTCACAATTAGCAATATGGTTTCACCGCCGGCAAGTCTACCACTGACGCAGGTGTAGCGCTAATAACACATATTTTCGAATCATGGGAGAAGTCACAGGATGCACTCGGAGTTTTTTGTGACCTATCAAAGGCATTTGATTGCGTGGATCATAAAACGCTTTTGTACAAGCTCGAACATTATGGTATAAGAGATAATAATCTAAAATTAATGAGAACTTATTTAGAGGATAGGGTGCAAACAGTAGATATTGACGGTGTAAAATCTAAGGGAGCTAATATTAAGATGGGCGTTCCACAAGGATCTTAGGCCCCTTTCTCTTTTTAATTTACATAAATGACCTTCCCTTTATGGTAGTGAAAATTACAGACATAGTGCTGTTTGCGGATGATAATTCATTAGTGTTAAAATTGGACGTCAAAATAATCAATTAGACGATGTAAATTGTGCTATATCTGCTATATTAAATTGATTTACATGTAATAACCTATTATTAAATTCCAGCAAAATCCAGTAGACTCAGTTCTGCTGCATATGCAATTAGAAAAATTAGGCAATTAACAGACGTGGCGACGGCTAAACTTGTATATTTTAGTTATTTACATACCATAATATCATACGGCATACTACTGTGGGGTAAAGCAGCCGATATAAATACTATATTTATTTTAATGATATATGAGAATATCATGTATACACGGAAGAACTTAGAGAGTTTAAAAAAACTCTCTAAGTTTATACAAGTAGAAACTTACGCAATAAAAATAAGCTAATTTTACCTAAATGCCGTCTGCACAAAATCAGTAATTCATTCTACGGTAATTGCGTAAGATTTTATAATAAACTGCCAGAATCTGCACTAAATCTGACAGAGAGGCAATTCAAATTTTATATTAAACAATTTTTGTGTAAGAAAGCCTATTACAGGATAGTTGAATTCATAGATGACAACATATCAAGTAAACAATTAGTTTATTTTATTTGTCTCATTGCTTTCTTGATTTAATTATTTTAGAAATATGAAAGTGTAGTGGTTTTTGTATTGATTGCCGCATGCATTCTTATGTAAAATGTGAATACTATAACTATCAGATGGCAATTGTAAGTAGCTATGACGTGGTCTAGTGTTTTGAGTAGTCATGCTCACTAAAATGTCCAGACTTGTGGCGGTGTGGTGGGCCGGGTCATTGGGCTCCCTAAAATATGGTCGAGCGCAGTGATGGCTGGCTCATCCGTCATACTCGTGAACGGGTGCTGCTTGTAGGGACTGGTCTGCTCTAATCACTATGACTGATTTCCTCTTATTAATTGTTTAACCAGTTGGTTATATATTCAATATTTTTTCTATTTAAGTATTTAATTCAATTAGTGCTAATTGGTGGTTTGTATTCACACACTTAAACTTGAAATGTAAAGTAATAATAAAATTATTTAAAAGAGCAACACGCAAGTTTCTTGCTCATTCTTCTTGTGATGAGACAGCTTTCCGAATGAGCGGTAGATTAAAAAAATGTAATGACTATTCAAAAGTGCTTCAATGTAAGTTTATTTGAATAAATGATTTTCTATTCTATTCATTATGTCTGGTTTACTGTGTGATATTCCCAACGTCCAGATATTCTTAGACGATGTTCTCATAGGAGTTAGGAATAGAACTGAGCATCTACAGGCAGTGGAGGCAGTTTTTAGTAGATTAGATTAATATAGTTTTAAAGTAAAAACGAGTAAATGTGTTTCTTTTTAGTAAGTAAGTAAGTTATTTAGGATTTGTATTGAGCAAAGACGGAATAAAAACGGACCCGGATAAAATCCAGGCTGACACAAAAATACCACGCCCAGAGTGTGTGACCGAATTACGTTCCTTTTTAGGATCAATTAATTTTTACGGTAAATTTGTAAGGAATATGAGTTCTAGATTAGTACCTTTATACGTTACCTTACCTACCTTTATACTACCATACCTTTATATTTATTAAAAAAACATAAATCGTGGTATTGGTCGAGTGAATGTGAACGAGCCTTTATAGAAGTAAAGAATTTATTAGTCAGCGCTGAGATATTAGCGCACTACAATCCGAAGCGACTACAATCTGATGCGAGCGCGAGGGGTATGGGGGCCGTACTCTCACAACCGAGCGAGGACGGACGCGGCGAGCGACCGATAGCATACGCTTCATGTACACTGAATAACGCGGAGAAGAACTACTTGCAGATCCATAGGGAAGCGTTAGCTATTATATTTTCTGTTAATAAATTTCATCAATATTTGTACGGCCGACATTTCGTATTGCGTACTGACCATAATCCTTTGATATCGATTTTTGGGCCACATACGGAGATACCGACTATGGTCGTACCAGCCGTATGCAACGGTGGGCGATAATTTTATCCGCCTACAAATTTGATATAGAATACGTACGCACAGACGAGAACGGAGCGGACGGCTTGTCACGGTTGTCGATATCAGCTAGTAAACAAATGACTCGAATGACACCCGAGCAAACATATTTACATTTTGTTCAGCAAGCTCTGCAATTAGATTACAGTAAAATTAAAAATTAAACCTCTAGGTACCCCATACTGTCAAAAATATTAAGTTATATACGAGAAGGCTGGCCAATATATTGCGCGACGACGAATTTGAAACCTTATTATAATCGTAAAAATGAATTGTACGAGGAACTAGGCTGCGTTATGTGGTGGCATAGACTGGTGGTACCAGATTCTTGTAAAGAGAAAATATTATTCATGATTCATGAACCTCACATGGGGATTGTCAAATCCAAGTCCTTAGCCCGCAGCTATGTGTGGTGGGCGGGCCTAGATGAAGCGGTGGAACGGATATGTAAACAGTGCGAGGTATGCGCTGCGAATGCAGACGTGCCTCCGAGACAAGTACCTCGCATGTGGCCATGGCCTAATAAACCGTGGTCCAGACTGCACCTGGATTTCATGGGCCCTATGTTAGGGCAAAAATATTTAGTGGTAGTAGATGCAACATCTAAATGATGGAAATAATTCGAGTATGGAGCACAGTGGTAACGGGAGTAATAGATAAAGTTAGTGAAGTGATTAGTAGGTTCGGACTCCTTAAACAAATTGTCACGGATAACGGACCACCCTCTACAAGCTCAGAATTTAAAAAAAATACTAGTAGTCAGGGGATTGAACATATTATTATTTTTACGGTTCCGTACCACCCGGCCTCAAATGGATTAGTCGAAAATACAGTTAAAATATTAAAATAATTAAGTACTTAAAAAGCGGTTGTAGAGAAACAAAACATAAATACAGCACTTTGGACGAATTTATTATGCTATATAAATACCGAACATTCGACAACCGGAGAATGCCCAGCAGTTATACTATTAGGCCATCGACTACGTACTAGATTAGTTGTTATAAAACCAGATAGGGAGAGTAAAGTTTACAAAGCTCAGCAGAAACAAAGAGGTATGGAATAGGCAATTCATGAGGGGTGAGAAATGGGTCCCGGGTCAGGTTATCGATTGTTTAGGTCCGAACAATTACAAAGTAAGGAACCGAGGTGATGTGATTCATAGACATATCACATGGATCAATTAAAAAAAAAAGATCCTCTAGAGTTTCCCTATCATCTTACCCGTTGAAGGAAATAGATAAAAGAGTCAGCGCAAATTCTAACTCAGAACCACCGATGACGGACCGGTCGCCGGGTGGGATTCAGACGGAGCAGGCGGTGGCGGAACGGTCAGATTTTTACGCCTATAAACGTGGAAATGGTAGAAATGATTACAACAGAAATTCCAAAGTCATCGGAGTATCTGGACTGGCGTCCAAATGGTATAGCTTAGGACGAATGTACCACCGCCACCCCGAGTCCGCCCAAAGAGATTATATATAATTAAAAATCTAGATAGTGATAAGTTTTAGTATAAGTAAGTCATATCAAATTATAATTATTAATTAAAGTGATATCAGTTAGACTAAGTGTTAATTGGTGTGGAAGAGTGTAATATAGGGTATGTAAGATAATTAGGTAGCGGGTACTGTAGTGTAGGTTGGACTCCATTTTCCGCAATTGGCCTCTCATTGGGGCCGTTGTGCGAGAGCGTAGAGCTAGGCTACTAACGTAGCCAGCCAAGCTCCTCCCAGAAGCGTAGAAGTCTCCTGGTGTCTTCGCAGGCTTCTCGGAGCGACCTCAACGTTCCAAGGATTTGATTTCGTTGTATGGTCACTGCTTCGCACTCCAGGATTACGTGAGCGGCCGTTTCCTCGGCTACAAAGCAGCCCCGGCATAGGGGACTGTCTGTAGCACCTATTGTGTACAAATGTTTGTTTAAGGGACAGTGGCCCGTCATTGTCCCTATCATTATTTTTATGTTATGCCTGTCCAGATTTATTAGGCGTTTTGTCATTCGTTGATTTGTTCTGGGAATTGCCACTTTTGATTGTTTGCAATCGGTGGTTTGTTTCCATCTTTGGTTTTGTATCTCAGTGGATCTTTGGCGAATCCAGGATCGAAATTGTGAGAATGGTATTGGCAGAAGCGGGAGGGGGCCTGCTACCGTCATGCCTGATCCTCTTCTTGCCAATTCGTCCGCGGCATCATTTCCATATGATCCACTATGCCCTTTTATCCACTGGATGGTTACACCGTTGTGCTCTGCCACTTTGTCCATGATATTGTGACATTCGATTATTAATCTGTTGTTTGATTTCCTGTTCTGTAGTGCTTTTAGCACGGCTGCACTGTCCAATATAAATTTTAAGTTGAAGTTGTTGACACCTAACTTTTGCACTGTTCGTGCTGCCTCAGTCAGGCCAACGCATTCACATTGGAAAATCGAACTGTGTGGGCCGAGTGGTATGTATAAATTCATGTTGAGGTCAAGGTAGTGTGCTCCTGCTCCTAAACCGTTATGTGTTTTGAAGCCATCTGTGTATATGCATAGTTCATTTACTGCAGATTGGTCTTGTTCCTCCTGATTCATTTGTATCTGGTATTTTCTGTTAAATGAATGATATGTTTGAGTTCTGTCACACGGAGCGGAAAACAAAGGTTCGTGTTCGATTGCTTGGTTTAGGATGTAAGTGTGAGAACTATTATGGTTTTTGCCCCATAGACCAAGATGGTATAGTCTTATGGCTATGGCTGCCTCTTGTTGTATGTATAAATCAAGGGGTGTTATATTAAGGGCTATTTCAATTGCTGTTGTTGGGGTAGTTTTCATACATCCCGTGATTGAAGAGCATGCAAGTCTTTGAAAGGACCTTAGTTTGTTGACTGTGGTCGTGAGTTTCGACCTTGTCCACCAAACCAAGGCCCCTTACACGAGCATTGGTCTTATTAGGTAGCGGGTACTTTTAAGGCGTTATGTTATATGACAATCAGTCTGGAATATACGATTGACGGATAAGCTTCGTTTAGGGAGTAATAACTCCCTATACATACGGATACGAACATTACACAAGGCAGTATTTTCGGCCCGCCGTTATTTTTAATCTATATAAATAAATTATGCGATATGGATATTAATATATGACACAGTCTGTGTATTCTGGGAGAAAACATGGGCTAATGTTTTCGGTCTGCTCAACAGGGTTTTGAAAAAAATTTGACTGGTTGCAACACAACTTACTAACACTAAACGCATCAAAAACGAACTATGTTACTATCTCCATCCCAAGTAATATCAAACAAGATACATATAACCTACACATCTATGCCCATAATTGATTATGTTCTTCTATAAACTGCTTATGCCCGGAAATAGAAAAGTCATTCTGTGTTTAGTATCTTGGCATATTGATCGATAACAGTCTATCTTTTAAACAACATATTGACTTATTGTCAGCTAGAATCCACAGATTAATTGTTGTTTTTAAAAATATCCGTTATGTTGCTACTTCGAAATTAATGAAATCAATTTACTTTGCCTTATGCCAATCGATTATTCTGTACTGCATTGATTCATGGAGCGGTATATCCAAGACAACTCTGCTACAACTGGAAAAAGCACAAAGATGTATACTAAAAGTCAGTAATTTTTTCAGCCCTTTTACTATTCGACAATAAAATTATATCAGGACAATAAGGTAATTACAATTAGACAATTATTTATTCAAAAACTAACGTTAAGACTATATAAACTACGAATCTAGAAACAATAACTAAAGTCATGCAAAAACGCCGTAGTGATATTGTATTTAAAATCCTAAAATGCAACACATTCAATCCCTGGGATACACAATCTACAACACAAATATATATAAACAAACAATTATGCATCTTAACAGCGAACCACACTAGTTGAAAAATACTCTGTTTTCGGTGATAATTGTTACTACAATTGAATTGTCCTTCAATGCCTTAATAAGCAGTCTCGTCCCATTGCACATGTTCACTGGGCTTAAATTTTTCAAAAGCATGATTGGAATTCCGATTTTTACCGTCCATTGGTGTGGTGGCAGTCCAGAAAGGTTTAGTGAATTTATTAATGCCGGTATTAACAGTATCATTCCTAAGTGACACTATTACCCTAGAAAATAAGCAATGAAAGCCTTTTTGGAGCAAATTCTCGATGAAAAAATTCCTAAATTATGGGCAATTTGACATAAGGACTCATCCAGAAAGACATCACAATTTTTGTTTAAATTTGGAATGGGAAAAATTCTTTCTCCAAGTTTTAACAGTTGTTGTGGGAAATCACTCTCTGTAATTCCGTAAAGATGAGCTCTCATATTCGTCCGTAATTTTAAACTTTCAATTAAAGACCATAAGGGAAACTATTTCAAGCATGCTTTTATGACATCTGCTCGTGTACCTACATTAATGACAGGGAGAGTCTGTCGAAAATCACAAAAGTAATCCCGCCCATGAGAGCAGAGGTATTTCTAAGATCTTTTAAGGTACTATCCACTACCTCTATATATGCTCTATGGTTCATGGTGCATTCATCCCACAAAGGCATCTTGTAGTAATTTACCAAGAGGCCCATTTTTGTGGATAGAACATGTAGATTGTTGCTCAAGATTTACGGATAGCGGATGTTTAAAATTAGAATGATCAGTTTTTCCATCCTTTAAGAGAGGTGCAGCAATTCCTGACTAAGTAACTGCTATCGTTATTGTTGACGACAGCTTCTCAGGAAGAGCAGTGGACTGTATCGATGGTGGGGTTTGAAACAAATGGTTGTCTCTTGAAGCCTGTTTATTCTCTCCACAGAAGTTTGACAATTGAGTTATAGTCGTATACGATGTTACATTTCAATCTCAGCTACTCTAGCTCGGACTGTATCGCGTCTATACGAAACTACTGTAACTGACTCTACGATAATAACGGACTATAACTGCTGTCCGTACTGTGTTTGATTATAACAGCCGTCGGCGTATAAGAATCCGACTATGACTGTCTGAGTACAATTCTCGATAGTAACTCCTCGATTGTAACTAACTTAATACAAAAAATCCTCACCTTATATATGGGAGGTATGGACTGTAGAGGACTACAGTCCTTACAAAATTCTTACTGGCAATAAACCAAACCTTATTTCTATCAGACACTGCACAACGTTATACAACTTCATAACAATATCATTTAACATTGCCGAAATGTCCTTACTTATTTAGTCTCACAAATTAACAGTTACTCATAAAGAATGCATTGGATTTTACAACTCATCCCAAGAATATTTAACATTGGTGTAATAATCAATTTCCTTGCCTAACTATAATGCACTGTAAACACGAATTGAGCAATATTCATAAAGACATGAAAGACCGTGTTCCGTTCGTTAGTCTACAATAAGAATATGTTTACAACAAGAAACCCTACGGTCATCATAAACCCGATGGCTAGAAAATAGTAAACGTGTTATCTTATCACAAAAATCCGACAAATATTCATACTGTTCCTAAACAATGAACGACAAATGAACGCCGGTATCCAAACAGATGTTCAACCGTTATCGTAGTTTTAAACAGTGAACCGATGTCTTATTCTAAAACAGCACTTTTAAAAACTAATATTATTTCTAAGTTATTGTCCAATTTCAACACTTATTGTCTACCTAATCTACACAAATATTATAGGCGCGTCGCGACGCCGCCGTTTATACGTGTCGCCTGTCGTCAATAGCTATCTTCCCTGATTATCTTATTTTAGCAAGTATTCCCTCTTGTACCCCAGTGACCGGTCGTATGGAACTCACTGGGCCACCCAGCAACCTTCTGTGGCCCTAACGGTGAGTCAAACATCAACATCACCATCACGACGAGGGGGGTGAAGCTCTCCGAGTGGCGAGTCCTCGAGGGAGTGAGTTGCAGTGACCACAGGCTCATTGTGTACCGCATTGACGAGTGTAGCGATCGGCTCGCGTCGTGCGCTGAGCCGGTTAAAAATCCCCCTAGGTATCGGGACCGGCACGTGGATTGGGAACTCTTCCGTAGGCGGGTTCACTTTCGTATGGGTGGCCTCTGCACTGCTCCCCCCGGCGGAACTGGCCTCTTCTTTCACCAACGTGATTAGTAGGTGTGCCAGAGAATGCCTGGGGGAGAAGCGGGGCCGGGGATATGCCGGTTACGAATGGTGGACCCCTGAGCTTGATGATCTGCGGCGGATCACAGCCAGAGCTAGGAGACGTTGGCAGGCGTCTAGGCATAGAGGTGGACAAGTGGAGGCTGACACCGGAATGGCCCACCGGGAAGCGCGCCTGTGCTACCGACGTAGAATGGAGGAGATGCATGAGAGAGGTCACATTTTAGGCACCTAGCAGGCTCTGGCAACCAGGACCCCTGGGACCAGGCCTACAGGGTTGCGAGCGGGAGGATTAGACCTCCCAGTAACATAATAAACGGCACTGTGTTTGCTGAAGGCCATGCGAGGGACGTGGGCGAATCCATGCGGGCCCTTGTCGGGGCTCTGTGCCCTGATGACGACCAGTCGAGGGACACGGAGCACTATCGTCAGGTGCGTGTACTGGCTGCGCTCACGCCCTCGGGCGACTCTGCGCCGCCTCTATCTAGACAGGATCTGGGAAGCATCATTAAGTTGCTGCCCAATACCGCCCCGGGGCTCAACGGGCTCTCTTCCCGAATCATCAGACAGGCGTGGAACTCGGCGGAAGCTGAATTCCACTTTGTCTATGCGCGGTGCGTAGAAGCCGGCATTTTTCCCGGCATATGGAAGGAAGGTCGGCTGCTTGTCCTGCCTAAGGGTAACGACAAGCCGCTGACCGACCCGAAGGCGTACCGTCCGATCACGCTCCTCTCGGTTTTTGGAAAGATTTTGGAACGCGTAATACTGAAAAGCGCTCCGATGATCAGTTCTCGGATCTCCGACTGTCAGCACGGATTCTCTCCCGGCAGGTCCACCACCTCCGCGCTTAGGGCTATCTTAGACTCGCGGCACGACCCATGGAAGTATGTTCAGGTCATCTTCCTCGACATCTCGGGTGCCTTCGACAACGCCTGGTGGCCGGTGATTCTGGTAAAGGCGAATCTGGGTGGGTGCCCGCCCAACATCTTCAGGATGCTGGCGAGTTACTTCGCTGGCCGCCGCGTGTGCCTCATCACCGGTGACCGGGTGCTGTGGAAGGAATGCACCATGGGATGTCCACAAGTTTCGGTATTGGGTCCCACGCTATGGAACCTACTGATGGATGACCTGCTTCGTCTCCCGTTACCTGCAGGAGTAAGGATGGTTGCGTACGCGGACGATGTTACGGTCCTGATCGGAGCCGACTCTCGAGCGAGCATCGAGAGCAAGGCGAAAGCCACGCTCTCGCTCGTCCTCGATTGGGGTGCCCGTAATCGGCTGGAATTCTCCCCAGGCAAGTCCATGACGATGACCGTAAAGGGAAAGCTCCAGCGGCCCCCAGTCATCAGGATGGGTGGCGACTCGGTCCGGACCGTCACGGCGGCAACCATCCTTGGAGTGACGCTAGACGACAGGATGTCCTTCGTGCAGCATGCGACAACGATTGGAGAGCGAGCGGCCAAATGCTTCGGGAAGATGTCGAGAGTATCGGCATCTTCCTGGGGCATTCGTTATCCGGCCCTCCGCACTCTCTACAAGGGCACTTACGTAGCCACGTTGACGTATGCTGCACCCGTATGGCATGAGAGAATCAGTCTCCATGTCGTACGTAGTATAGTCCTGAGGCTGCAGCGACCGTCTCTCATCCTCCTTACGAAAGCGTACAGGAGCGTGAGTACGGCGGCGCTACCAGTACTGGGGGGGTCTTGCCTGCGGACCTGGAGGTAATCCGTGCTGCCAGAATGGATGAGGAGCGCGAGTCCGCGCCAAAGCCAGAGTTGAGCAGACGAAAACGCGGGGTATGGGACGCTATTGTCGGGGAATGGCAGGAGCGATGGCACTCCTCCGCGGATGGAAGAGAGCTCTACCGATACTTTCCGGATGTGGCTATAAGGTTGGCGTCTTCGTGGGTTGAACCCGATTACGAGACGTCACAGATCCTGATTGGACACGGCTGTTTCGGTAAGCGACTGCACGCTATGAGACTCTACGAGTCGAGCGGCTGCGGTTGCGGGGAGTCGGAAGAGGACCTCTACCACGTTGATGGGAGTGCTCGCTGTATTCCGATCTCAGGGGGAAGCTGCTGGAGGGGATACGTCGCGGTGAAGGCGAAGGAGAGGGTCCGGTGTACTACTGTGGAGGGTACGGTGGACTTGGTGTCTACTGAGGAGAATTTTAGGAGACTGCGGGAGTTCGAGCATCAGTGGCACCGGAGGCGGAGCGAGTACGAGAGGACTGCTGGTGGTACGCGTTCAAGAAGGAAGGACACCGCTGAAGACGGAGAGCTGCCCGGCACCGAAGCCGTCTATGTTTCGTCCGCTGCCCCAGAAAGGGGAGAGTACGACAGAGGGGACAGGAGTAGAAATAATTTGTAGGGGTCAAGAGAATGCGTGCTTTTCAGCGCGCATTCCCCGCAGATTCGGCCAGTATAACCGAGAGGTTGGAATGGCCATGGGTTGGTGGAGGGTTGTCCCTATCTGCCGGAGGAAATCGCCGCTGCTATAGCGCGCGACGGGGAATGCAGCGCGGAGGATGTACGTGTAGGGGAAATCCGCCGAAGCAGTCCCTCTAGCCTAGGGTCATGTTGGGTCCGCGGCCCAGTGATGGGGGTCAAGAAAGTCACCACCAAAGGGCACATCCGCCTCGGGTGGGTGACAGCGAAGGCGGAGCTGCTGCGGCAAAGGCCGTTGCGGTGTTTCCGGTGCCTGCAGAGCGGGCATGTGAGAGGTCAGTGCACCCAAAAGGAGGACCGCAGCGGTCTTTGTTACCGGTGCGGTGAAAACGGGCACAAAGCCGCAGTGTGCACCGCCGCCCCTAGATGTGCTGTCTGCGCATCACAGGGCCGGCCGGCAGACCACTGGGTGGGGGCAAAAATTGCACCCCGCCCAAGAGGAAGGATGGAGGCGGCCAGCCACTCAGGCATCAGGCCGTAGCAGCGGACCACAGGAGGGGATGGACAACAGCTCCTAGCGATCAAGGAGGCATGGGCGGCCCAAGTCGCCCCTAGATCGCTACCGGGCCGGGGTGACGACCGCGGGGGCGGTCCCACCCCTCCACACTAGGCCCGAAGAAGTCGCGCGCATGTCCCCGCGCACCTTCCCCAGGGAAGACGGGGGAAGTGGTGAGTTTCGGTAGGGAACCCGCAGAGATGGGGCCCGCTACTAGGTGAGCCACCGCCGTCGGAGTTGCGGTCGACTATAATTTGATCCCGCGACTCCAGCACATGGCGTTGGATGAGGGACATCTTGGAGTTTTTAGTGAGTAGGAGTCTCACAGTACCCGCGGGCTTCCCCCGGGGCCGGCGGGTCTCCATGACGGATTTTCTCCAAGTAAAAAAGGGTTGTACCCCAGTGACCCCCCTACATCGCTACACTGCATACATTTAATTAAAAGCTAATCGAGTGGGGTTTTATTAATACTTACATTTTTAAATATGAATGTCCAAATTGAATAATTCGAAAAGTTATGTAAAAATATTGAACCAGTAGTGAATATGAAGTTAAAGTGAAGTGAAGTTAAAGGATTAATAGCAAGATACAAATAAAAGGCTTATTCTAGCGGCGGCATTTCAATTAAAAGTATAAATTAAACACACTTATTATGACATAACTATAAGACATGCTGTCGCGGCACTTTTGCAGATAATGATGTGTTCAATAAAGTCGTGGTACATCATTTTATTCTATCATCAATACTTTTTGCAGCGCACGAGTGTTAGGTATTTTTTGTGTAGTTTTTTTATACTTTGGGTACTAACTCCAATAATGTATATTGGAGTTAGTAAGGATCTATAATTTTTTTGGAAATATAATATAGCCTATGTCACTCAGGGATAGTGTAGCTTCCTAATGGTGATAGGGTTTTTCAAATCGGTCCAGTAGTTTCGAAGCCTATTCAATACAAACATACATACTCGTACATACACACAAAAATACAAATATTTCCTCTTTACAATATTAGTATAGATATAGATTGTATGTCAATAAGGTCGAATGCTCTGAAAGCCTATTCGCATCAACAGCCAAATATTGTATGAAGCTCGTGCTTTTTTTTTCGGACTATTCTAATGCTGTTGGCCGCAACTAGCCTTTACAGCTTCACCGGACGATAGGGGGCGAATTCAGATGGCACTCCAAACCCGCGGAAGGACTTACAGAGCGGCTGAAGGCCAACTCCCGCCTGATGGATACGACTTTAGTCTGAGGGCACCACTAGGAGTTCGAACCTCGGCTCAGGCCGTCGTAATTTCGATCCCCGTTTGAATTGGACGGGGGATTGATCGGAGGGGCGCCCGGGGGCGCTGGTGTGGAGCGCCCGGGCGCACGCATGCACTCGGTTGAATGCGCGATATTGTGTGTTTGAGGTCGTCGTCTTCGCCGGCGAGGACGGTGTCGTGATTGTGGGTAAAAATGTGGTCGGGACAGAACGGGTGGACCCGTGGGGAGATTGACTGCCGCTATGGGGTGGTCGGGATCTATGAGAACGTACCTCGGATGACGTTGTCGCGTATGTCGGATATTACTCCTCGGTGCGTTGACCGCATTGACTACAAGCGGGTTAGGGTGGGATTGGGCAGAGTCGAAGTAGCGTCGAGACGCTACCTTCATAAACTGCTTGATGGAGGGCAGATTGAGGTCGCGGTGGAGATTTACGCTACGAACGAACCACGGCGCACCAGTGGCTCGACGCAGAAACCTATTCTGTATAATCTGTAATCTATTATTTAGGTGGTAGGGCGAATACGGGACTGGCGTATGTCATGATGGGACGGATGCAAGCCTTGTATAATGTCAGCTTTTTGCGAAGCGACATTTTACTGTGCTTGTTAATAAAAGGATAGAGATGCCCTAGTATAAAGGCGGCTCGGTCGCGAACACGCTTGATAAGAGGACGAAACGTTAGTTTCCTATCCAGGGTGACGCTGAGGTATTTCGTTTTCGAAACCCACGGGATACTTTGGCCGAATAGTTCGATCGGGTGATTCTTAGGGTCGAATTCCCTGTAGAAGTACACTGCTGGACTTTTTTTCGGGATTGACTTCTATGCGCCACCGATGGAACCATTCGCCCAGTATGGTTACGGCTTTCTGAAGCGGTCTAGCTATTGTCGTATGGGACTTGGCGGATGTAAAGAAAGCCGTGTAAAAAGTCGCTTTCCAGTTTGTTGCTTGCTGAGTTTACCGTTGGTCGTGTGATCCTCTGTGAGACTCCGGTTCGCCGTCGAGTCTCCAGAGTGAGCCCCGCAACTGGTGCCCACTTGCGCAAATTGTTGAGAGCGATACAGTGCGTAATCCAGCTACTCAAAGTGTACTTTGTCTAGCGAGAGAACGCGCTAGGATTGTAGACCGAATTTGTTGACGCAAATTCGTTGCTGCAATCCACTTGCGACTGTCTTACAGTGCGATCACCTGCCCTTTCAGGGCGGAATTCCCTACTTTTCGGTAGGTTCGTCGTGGGGTTCCAGCCCCCACACCACCCTCTTCCACCCCTCCAGTCCCCTTTCCTAGTACATCACCCTTTCGTGTCGTGATGTCGCAAAGGGGCAAAGCCCCCAGGAAACCTCCTGACAGGGGAGCTCCCCGAACTGTTGTGCGTCGGGATCTGAGGAACCCGACCAAGCTGGTCCCCGCCACTGAGCTGGGGACCTTCCACGCTCGCCCGGCATCCAAGGGCACCCCCTCTGCCCTCGCGGGAAGCGGCAATGATGCCGCCGACCGGGAACCAGGCAGAGGGGAAAGATGCGCACAACCCGGCCCATCTAAGAGACGCGCACCGCCGTCGCCGACCTCGCCCGCTAGAGGCGACAAACGGAGGGACGTAGAGGAGTCCCCCCCCCGCGACCTGGACCTAGTGAAGGCGCCGCCGACGCCGAGAATCCGGCTTGTGGACAAGGGCTACCAACCCCTACCGTCCCAGTCGGGTACCGTGCGGCGAAAGCCCTCACCCCCTCCGCGCTCACCCTCCCCCCCGCCGGATAGCGGGAGCGAGGAGGGAGGGGAAGACAGGCGTTTTTACGGTGACGCATGCTCGTCGCCGTCACCAGCGTCGTCGCCCGAGACATCGCGAGCACCCTCGCCACTACCCCGTTCCTACACATTGGATAGGGGTGGATATGACGTCACATCTTATGCGGCACTCGAGGCGGTTTCACTATCGCCCGAACCGATGCTCCCCCCCGTCCCCTCGCCTAGAAAGAGAACCCCGCCGTCATTCGCGGCAGTAGCGGCGGGTCCCGCCACCTCGGGCCCCGCCACCCCAGCCCCTGCCACCTCGGGTGCCCCGGCACTCGCTCCGCCCCTCCCCTCTCAGACGAGGAACGCCGACGCAGGCGCTGAACCCGCCACAGGGCGAGGAAAATACCCCCCCATAGTGGCAGAACGCCTCCCAACTCCCAAATTGGACGCGCCACTTCGAGCAGCTTAGGCGCGTCCTGGGGGAGGCTCCAAATGCACGACCCTTCGGCAGTGGGGTCAGATTCCTGCCAAGGACGGACGACGAATTCCGAGCCGTCCAGAGATACCTCATAGAGGCCAGCGAGAAGGACCCAACTATAAGTTGGTACTTCTATAGTCTGGCCTCGGAACTGCCCACCAAGGTGGCGATACGGGCCTCCCCGCCGACACCCCCAATGAGAGGATAGTGGATGCCCTACAGGATAAGGGATTCGGAGTGCGACTGGTGCGGGGTATTCCTGCCCGTCGCGGTCGTCCCGGCTGTATCTTCCACGCTCAACTCGACCCCATGGACAAGGATGAGCTCGCACGCTTATATGCGGTGGACGAGCTCCTGTACATGCGTGGCGTCGTCGTTGAAGCGTGGAAGCCGGCATCTGTGTTGGCTCAGTGCCACAGATGCCAGGCATTCGGCCATGCGTCGGCCAATTGTCACCGGCCCGTCAAATGCGTTCGCTGTGGTGGGGAGCACCCGGCGGCGAACTGCGACAGGCCGCGTGACCAAAAGCCGACCTGTGCCAACTGCGCAAAGCCGCACACCGCCAACGACCGGAAGTGCCCGGTGTACAAAAGAGAGGCCCGGCAGAGGGGAATCAAACCCCGTCCCCCGTCCCCACTGCGACGTCGACGGCGCCCACGGCGCAGCAACGGCGGCGCAACAATCCCACCGCGGCGCCTCGTACATACGTCGCCCAGGCTCCCCCTCCCGTAATAACGGTCGAGGAAACCGCTGGCGCCAACCTAATGGCGCCGGCTAACGAACCGACACAACGAGGCGCCGACGCCGGTGCTACGAAAAAGCGCCGCCGCCGAAGACGCGGCAAGAAGAGGCGCGGAGATGAGCCCGTGACGGCATCAACCCCAATCCCCTTCCTACCTGATCCCACCCCAATATTTGCGTACAACGCACCCCCCACCCGTCCCATGTATGCCGTCCCAAATCAGGGCCCGCGTGCAGCGCCACGTCGCCGCCAGGCGGCGCCACCGGCACACAATGTGCCGAGAGTGGCTTTCAAGCCGCTTCTGGCGGACGTAAGACGCGCACCTCCCGCGCCTCCCACATACCCCGCGCCGCGTTCGGCACACGCCGCGCCCGCGCCCTTCACACAAGCGCCCGTCGACAGAGCACTGAACATGCTTATTAGCCTGTTGACGGAGCTGCTAACTACGCTCGCGGCCGGCGCGGACACAAAGTCGGCGGCATTAAATGGATTGGCCAAAATCCAACAGTACACAAATGGCGGGTACTAGCCTGCGCATTGTGTACTGGACCCCCGGGGGAATAAAGGATAAAGTCCAGGACCTCCGTCTCCTAGCTCGCACCCAGGATGTGCACATCATACTCCTGGGTGAAACGAAGCTCACAGAAAAGGAGACGTTGAGGGTGCCTAACTACCACGTGTATAGACGCGACGAAACGTCACCGGCGGGCATTGCGTACCGCGGTACGGCGGTACTAGTCCGTCGGGACGTAGTCCACGTGGAGTTAGAGCGCCCCGAGTTCCGCGTCATGCGCTCCATAGGAGTCAGCATCAACGTCGACGGCGCGGAACTGAAGGTCCTGGCAGCTTACCGTCCCCCGGGACTGGATTTCAGCCCCTCCGATGTCCGGAACGTTCTGGATGGGAGGAGTCCCACCCTACTTATGGGCGACCTAAACGCGAAGCACACGGCTTGGGGTTCCCGTCTGTGCTCGCCGATAGGTCGAAGACTCCTCCAGGATTCGCAGATCCACGGGTACGAGGTGTTGGGCCCAGCGCACCCAACCCACGTACCCTCAAATCCCACACATAGCCCAGACGTTCTGGACATTGCCCTAGTGCAGGCTGTGCCTTGCCCGGTCTTACTGGAGGTGCTGTACGACCTTGACACGCAGCACCTCCCAGTTCTAGCCACGCTTGACCTCTCCACCACCACCACACCGACGAGACCGTCGAGGCGGCGGATGGATTGGCGTGTTTTTCGCGCAGAATTGGAGCATCTACACCTCGACGGCGAACTATCATCGCCAGCGGGTGTCGAAGCCGCCTCCACACTCATAACGGAGCGAATCCGCACCGCAGTGGAGGCGGCAACTACCACAATAAACGTGGCTTCTCGCCGTCGAGAGGAATTGCCACACCATCTGCGCGAAAAACTCGCCCGGAAAAAGAACCTCCGTCGCCTATGGGCCCGAACCCGCTGCCCGCGGGTCAAGCGTGAGCTCAACTGCCTGGCTGCAGAGCTGTCGGAGGGAGTGCGGGATTGGCGTGGGGCCGCCTGGGAGGGTGTCATATCCCGGGCCGGCGAACACGATACCGACCTGCACAAACTCAATCGACAGCTCACCAATGCACGACCTCCCGTCTGCCCGTTGCTTGACGAGACGGGCAGACGTCGTTACGCAGCCCAAGACCGGGCAGAAATCCTGGCACAGCACTTGGAGGGGCAATTCACGGCCAATCCAATAGCCGCCGACGCACCCAGCACTGTCGTCGAGCACCACGAGCGAGTCGTACGTCGCGTATGCGATTTCCGTACCGCTCCGTCGCCGGACGTAAACGAAGTGAGCTTCGTTTCGCCCGGCGAGGTAAGGCGGCTCGTCAGCCGCCTGCCGAAGCGCAAAGCGCCCGGAGCGGACGGGATCAGCACCGCAGCGCTCGCACAGCTGCCCCGTAGAGCCCTAGCGTGTCTAGCGAGGCTCTACAACGGCATACTCCGGACCGGCCACTTCCCTACCAACTGGAAGTTGGGTAGAGTCATAGTCCTCCCGAAACCCGGCAAGGACAAGCGCCTGCCGGCAAGCTACCGGCCCATCACTCTGCTCTCGCACGTAGCAAAGTCGTTCGAGCGCCTCCTGCTCCGCCGCCTGAGACCGACTCTGTCGCCTCGCGACGAGCAGTTCGGTTTCAGAGGCGGACACTCGACGACTTTGCAGCTGACGCGCGTGCTCCACCATATGGCTGTCGAGCACAACCGCGGCCACTACACGGTCGGCGTATTTCTCGATATAGAGAAGGCGTTCGACCGTGTGTGGCACGACGGTTTGGTGTCGAAGTTGCTCGACACCAACACGCCGTCAGCATACGTGCGAGTAGTGGACTCGTTCCTCTCGGGCCGGAGCTTCTATGTTTCGGTCGAGAACTGTGACTCTACCACACGCCCAATTGCCGCCGGAGTCCCGCAGGGCAGCTGCATTTCGCCAGCGCTCTACGCGACGTACACAGACGACATCCCCACCTTGAGGGATGAGCTCCGAGAGGGAGAGAGGGATGTCGTCCTCGCTCTTTTCGCCGACGACAGTGCCTTTCTTACGTCGTCTCGCCGAGCCTACGCAGCCGCTCGCAAAATGCAGCGGCTGTTGGACCTGCTCCCCGAGTGGCTGGATAAGTGGCGTACCACCGTTAACGTGGGTAAAACGGTGGCGCTGCTTACCCGCCCCGGGTGCAAATGCCCGCCGCCCCTCTTACTGAGAGGCCAGCCCATCCAGTGGGAGCGCACAGTGCGTTACCTAGGGGTGGAAATCGACCGGTCGCTGCGTATGACGCCGCAGGTAGACCGGGCTGTTACCCAAGCCAAGGCTGCGCGCGCTATGCTGCGACCGGTCTTGCAATCCAGGCTGCAGCTGCGGACGAAAGTAGGCATTTATAAGACCTACATTCGTTCGCGGCTCACATATGCCGCCCCCGCATGGTACGCACTGTGCTCGGCCTCACAGCGGCGGAGACTGCAGGTCCAACAGAACGCCGCCCTCCGTCTGTGCACAAATGCCGGACGGTACGTCCGTAATGACGTGATCGCCCGCGACCTCAAGGTCCCATCGGTGGAGCAGTTCGTCGTCCGGTTGACGCGCGCGATGTTCTCGCGCGCGGACAGCGGGCGCGAAGCGCACCTGCGCGACCTCGCCCCTCTCCACGCGCGCCCACCGGACGCCACTCGCGCGCTCCCGCGCGACTTACTCTCCACCGAGTGATCACGTCATTTACGTGACGTGGCGGCGTTAAGCCGGCTCGGCGAGCGACTTATAGAGTCCTCCTACACGACTCCCTCAGCCGGCTGCTGGGAAGCAGCCGGCTTCCGGCCGGCCGGCAGGCCGGCCGGTAAACGAACGACGCTGGGGTGGTATACCCCAGCAGTATGCTCGGGTAAAGAGCGTAAGCTCGGGGCCCGTACCCAGCGGTCCATATAAAGGATCAGCGGACGACCCGATAATAAGAAAGCCGTGTCATCGGCAAACAGAGAGATATTTCGACTTTTAAGTCGGAGAATTTGGGAATGTCGTTGGTGTACAACGAGTAGAGCATCGGAGAGAGGACGGCGCCCTGAGGGACGCCGGCTCGTATGGGGTGCGGGTCGGATAAGCTCGTGCTCGGACCCCCGCCTGTTTATACCTTCCCTCGATCGTTACACAAAAATATTCCTTATAACATGATTCAGTATTCACGCGCGATGGCTTATTACGTATTTCATGTCTAACTTTGGTGTTTCTATACCGATTTATATGATTCTTTTCACTGCTCTGCTCCTATTGATCGTAGCGTGATGAAAAGTATACTATAACCTGCCCAGGAGTATGAAGAACAATTGTACCAAGTTTCGTTGAAATCTGTCGAGTGGTTTTTGTTTCTATAAAGAACATACAGACAGACAGACAGACAGACAGACAAAAATTTTTCTGATTGCATTTTTGGCGTCAGTATCGATCACTAATCACCCGCTGATAGTTATTTTGGAAATATATTTCATGTACAGAATTGACCTCTCTACAGATTTATTATAAGTATATAGATATAGATAGATATAGATTATTAAAATAGTTTTTGCTTATATCAGTAACTATAAATATAGGAGGATTTAACTTTTTAATTTTTCCCGGTTAAAAGCTAACAGGCCAGAGACACCTTACGTTCACCATATTACTAAACAATTTTTGAACAGTTCACCTAATTTGACGTCATGGTACGATTTTAACCAGGACTGTTTAAGGCCTGCTGATGAACTGCCCTGCATAAGGATTGTTTCTTAAACTTTCTTATGTGGTCATATTAGCTTTCCAGGTTACAGGATTTTGACGTTCGGAAACATATCAAAATTGATGCGTTCAGAAAGCACAATTCTATTCATAATAATAATTATAACTCTCCGACTATAACTGTCTGATTACAACTAATACAATTCGTCTCCTTACCATATATTTGGAGGCATGGAATGTAGAGGGGCCTACAGTCCATACAAAATTATTACTGGCAATAAACCAAAACCTTATTTTAAACAGACAATACACAACATTACACAAGCCTGTTGTCAATAGTGGCGGTATGTTATTTTTTTTATAGTCGTCGCAATTGTCGCAAAAAGGAGCACAATTTTTTTGCTTCCCGTATTAATAGATAGATTTTACTCTTATCTACGCATAGAACGCATGTTTCATAACAACATGTTAGTAGGTAACCACTGTTATAAAAAAGCTCCATCTGTGATTCGTTTACAGGAATATTTGTCCTGAAAAGCATGCTGGGTCGGCAATGCTCTTATAAGAAGTTTTATAGCTCTGCAAATGCTTTTTGGATGTATTTTATTTTACAAAAGAGGGCACGACCTTTTTAGTTAATTGCACTGAATTCGGATGACATCTGTATGTAATATGTAGATACATTCCTATATGCATTAACTTTTTACTACAAGAAAACAAACATATGCATATATGTAAAATAATCAAGTAGAGGTAAAAGGAGCGTATGAGATAATTCAACCTTCGTTTTAAATGGCAGAAAATTCTGAAGACACCTTGTAGCGATCCCCCCTTCCCTAATAAAAATTTTGGAGAATATTTTAACCTCTTCCTCTAATTAATTGGAATAACTATTTAAATATATAGATCAGAAACGAGAACACTCAATCATTTGGCCATGTAAATAATAATATGTGATCGTCTAGTATCGGTGGACCTCTTGTGTATGTGTAGTAACTATAGATTCTTTGATTGGTATATGATGGAGTAATAACTGCGAGATAAATACAATATATCTCGATAATACAAATTATGATACAAAGTATATGTTATGAATAATAATTATAAGTTAAATAATTGAAAGTGAAATCATTATGATTTTAATAAATAAGCAGGCCCCTAAGAGGCAGTAGAGACTGGCTCCATCCACACGCCAAGCCTCAAGTGGAAGACTTACCAACTAACTCGTTCCTTCCCACTTGAAGATAGGATATGGAAAGTAGGATTGCGATATACACCATTTGAAGGTAAGATGGGATGAGTATTTTCAGCACCAAAACAAGTTTAGTTTATATTATTAAATCAACATTACAAGTGGCTTCACGAAGCTTGTGATGCTTCAAATAGATAGAAAAAGATATAGTTGCCAAAGGCAAATCGAACTGAATTCAGGATAACTCACGACACAGAAGCTTACTTATGGATATTGACCCCTTCAGTTCTATGAGGCGATAGAGAGACTGTCAAAGAGACTGCCGATCTCGAAACTAAATCCCAGCATCACTCAGTCACGGAGCTTACTTAATGGGGAACACCCTTCGGCTGTAGTGTGACAGTGGAGATCAGACTGAAGGTACGAGTCATAACAGAAAATAGGAGGTCTCTCAAACGCTAGAACTTACTATGGATCCCAGTATCCTTTCAGCCCTATAATGTGACATTGGAGATCACCCATAATTGCAGTACTATAAATAGTAAAGTAGTGTGATAGCTCGATGCCATCAACACCATAATATTGGTCAATCCAATATGTAATGTTGATAATTGCTATATTACAAACATAGCATGTAAAAATTATAAATTTCCTTCATACCAAGAATATTCGATGAATTAAGGACTAGGTATTTGTTAATCAGAGCTAGGCTCTCTTATGATTGGTTATATTTAAATAGGACTACTTACATAGTGAAGTAATAGTTATATTAGTGAGATATTATAAGCGAGGACCATAAGTCCCAAATCTAAATAGACATGTCTGGATGATCCACATGATGAACCAACCAGAGGATAATGTTTAGTTTATAGAAGGACTGCACGTCCAAATATATATCAGTGGAATTTGATTAAACACATAGTGAAATAATATAGATAATAGTGTCAGAGGTCTGTGACCTGGATTATTGTGATGTATGAACAACCACTAGGTGGATAGTCAATGTGATAAAGGACGGAGTCCTTAGATGTAAAGGCCAAGGCCAGATAATAGTTGATGAAATAGATAGTCATAAAATATATATTAATTGAGGACCGAAGCCCATAGATGTGATTATATTTATGTCCTTTAATTTATATACACATATAATATGTATATATAAATTAAAGGACTAAGAGTCCTAATATGCTTAAGTTGAGCATATACACTAAAATAAACTTAATTACTGTTTATATTAAAAATATCGTTATTGAGCTCTCAATTCAAAATGTCAAATAAGGATAAAACAGCTATATTAGATATCTGCTTGTTATTGCAACATCCTATGTTAAGCCTTGGCTGCAGTGCACTTTAGCGGTAAAAGCGCCCTACCAAGACTTGAGCTTTTTGAAGGCTATGAAGGCATACGAAATGGTCGACAAAACTATATCAAAAGCGGCTATATAGAAGTTTTGCCAGCATTTGGGGTATTTGGCAGACGAAGTGTCTATCTTGTCTCTATTTGACGATGACATTAACCAAGAAAGTAAAGTCAAATCGTTGCTAATTTGGCTAAAAAAAATCCATCAGTCCACAATAAACGCTACATTTCATCTAGAGAAGAACTCAGCAGGCCTCTTTTTGAAAAAAACATCGATGACTTTGTTTCCATGAACAGCAGGTCCTTTTTCAGGCGACTAGAAATCGATAACAGTTTTCTCATGGAGTGTCCTACTTCGTGGCCTGCTAATGCTTCGTTTCAACACGCTAAAATGAAAATGCAATCACTGAAAGCAGTTAATGATACGGCTGAAAGAGCTGTTAAGTTGATGCAAGACTTTCATAGCTTAATCACAGTTGACGAGGAACAAAAACAATATTTATTACGTTGCGTACAAGAACATAGAAAAGTATATCCTGACTGTAAAAAACAAACCTTAAAAAGAAAATTGAGTGAATAATGTCCTTTAAATGATTAATATTTGTAATACATAATAAATATAATACAATAATCAAAATACAAGTATTTACAAAATAAATATTAAGTTAAAATGTTCCCCTATAGTTTTCATACAAATATTTATATTCAAAGTTTGACATCAAGTCGGCACGGGTTATCGCTATCCGATTTCAATAATATTTATTATTTCAGTTATTAAGATCAAATGGAACAAAATAAGGGGTATGCGTGTCTGAATTTGTAAAAAAAAATTGCCCTTATAGTTTGGAACACCCTATACTGCAGGTTCGACGGTTCCCTCAGTGTTCCGCCCCATAGTGCTATTGGACGAGATTGGCAAGCTATTCGAGAGACTCGTCCAACACTTGTCTCAGGTAGGTCCCGATCTCGAAGCAGTTCGGGTTCCGAGAGGAGCGCTCGACGATAGACGCGATCTCGCGTGTGCGCTCCCTCTCGGAAGAGGCGACGTCCCAGGGTGGGGTGTTGTTGGCGGTCTCGTTGGATATAAGGAACGCCTTCAACACCCTGCCCTTTACGACTATTAGAGAGGCGCTGAAGTACCATCGCGCGCCTCCCTATATTCGGGACGTGATCGGGGCTTACCTGGAGGACAGGTCAGTGCTATGCACGGGGTGGAACGGTACCGTCGTGTCGAGGGAAATGAAACGCGGTGTTCCACAGGGGTCGGTTCTGGGCCCGATCCTGTGGAACATCAGGTATTATTGGAACCTGCGGGGCGCCCTTTTAACGGGCACTGACCTCGTGTGTTACGCGGATGATACGTTGGTCACTGCTCGGAGGCGGGACATACTGGAGGCTACCCGCTTTGCCACGGCATGCGTGGCGCTGGTCGTCGGCCGAATAAGGAGGCTTGGGCTCCAGATGGCACTGGAGAAGACCGAGGTCCTATGTTTTTATGGGCCTCGGCGTGCGCCACCTCCGGATGTCCTGGACCTGGATAGCCGTTAGAGCTTCCGCGCTCACTTTCGGAACCTGGTCTCTCGCCTTATGGCAGCCGCCGGTGCTCTTAGCCGGCTGCTGCCAAACGTGAGGGACCCGAAAGAAGGTTCCCGCCGCCTATACCTTGGCGTGGTGCGGTCCATGACCCTGTACGGGGCTCCCATCTGGGTGGGGGCCTTAGGTAGGGAAAATGTGGCCTGCTCAACAGGCCACACAGGGTCATGGCCATACGGGCCATAAGAGGCTACCGCACCATATCCGGGGAAGCGGCGGGTCTGCTGGCGGGTTCTCCTCTGTGGGACTTGGTAGCGGAGCTCCACGCGTCAGTGTACCACTGGCGCGCGGAGCGTTGGTCATGAGATTGTAGTGCGGAGGTCCGACTTTCGGCGGATTCTCAGGATCGATGCGGGCAAGGCTGATGAACCCGTCGGCCGGCCTGAGGACCGTCGAGGCTGTCCGTCCCATCCTCAAAAGGTGGATGAATAGGAGATGGCCACTGACGTACCGCATAACATAGATACTGTCCGGGCACGGATGCTTCGGACGGTATCTGAAGATTTTGAAGAAGAAAAGAAGATTTGTGAAGATTTTCCACACGTTAAAAAAAAAGGGTTAAGTCTATTTTATTTTTGCTTATTTGGTTTGCGCTGAGGTGGTGTGTGTGGTGGATTCACCGGGAATGGCAGGATTGATTGAGTTGAGAGATTGAGTGATTCTTGTCTGGTGCGCCTGCTCCGGGGGAAGCCCTGGAGCAGTTCGTGGTACTACCCGCCGTTGTACCCGCCCGACTTAGGTCGGACGTGGCACTTTTGCTTCCGTTGGTCTAAGGTAGTTGGCTGGTGTTAGCTCCCTTTTCCCGTCCCCCGCAGGTGGGGGGACGAGGAGTATTGATCCTTGCCGAGTGACCTAAATTTTTGGTTCATGTCCGCCCGCCAGGTGGCCTGCCTCCAGCAGTCAGCAGCCGGAGCCGTCAGGTGTGGCGCGCCAGGGAGGAGTGAACACGGTGGTGAAGCGGGGCGGCAAAACACGCAATGTCCCTGAGAGGCAGACCCAGAGTACGCAAAGTACTCAGCGGAGCTCTGGGACCTCCTCTCAGGGGAAGAAGGGTAAGCCGGCCCAGCCGTCGCCGTCGAAGATGCGCGCTCCGCGATCGGCGGCTGTGGTGGTCATCCTGTGTCCGGAGGCAGAAGCAGCGGGCGTAACTTACTCCGCCGTCCTCAAGGAGGTGAAGGATAAAATCGATCTCGCCTTGGGGATAGGGAGTCTGCGTTTTAAAACCGCGGTCACTGGGGCCCGGATCCTGGAAATACCGGGGTCTCAAACAGGAGACCAGGCCGACGCGCTCGCGTGGAAGTTTCGGGACGTATTCCCGGACGGTACGGTCGGCATCGCCAGGCCCACCAAGACCGCCCAGATGAGGGTCATGAGGCTGGATGACGGTACCGACCGGGAAGAGGTGGCGCCCGCCGTGGCGCAACACGGCAAGTGCACGGCGGACGCCGTCAACGTCGGCGAGATTCGGCACGGCGCATCAAGCCTGGGTACCTGCTTGGTGCGAACCCTATTGGCCGCGATTAAAAAAGTAACGACGGCAGAGCGGATCCGGATCGGCTGGGTCTCGGCCGCTGTGAAGCTGCTGTGGCAGAAGCCATTCCGGTGTTTTAAATGCCTCGAAACCGGGCACGTGGTGGCAAGGTGCTCGCACGAGGAGGACGGGAGTGGCTTATGCTACCGATGTGGGGTTCCCAATAGGTACAATAAGTACCTATTCTCTAACTGTTGGCAACAGTTAGAAAATAGGATTTTTCTAGGGAGGCATCCGCTGGCCACGAGATTGGAGCACGGAGGTCCGACTTTCGGCGGATCCTCAGGATCAGGTGGAGAGAAAGGCTGGCCAGTCCATCGGCCGGCCTGAGGACCGTCGAGGCTGTCCGTCCCATCCTCAGGAAGTGGATGAGTAGGCGGCCACTGACGTATCGCATGACACAGATGCTGTTCGGGCACAGCAGCTTCGGCGGTATCTGTGTCATGTGGCGAGGAAGGAGGCGACGACCGGCTGCCACGAGTGCGGAGGTGTAGAGGACACGGCGCAGCACACGCTGGAAGAATGACCAGCGTTCGCGGGTGAGTGCCGTGTCCTCACACGAATAGTGGGGGACGATCTCTTAGACGAAATTTAGTTCGCAGGATGGTAAGTAGCGAGAGATCGTGGCTGGTGGTGAGCTCCTTCTGCGAGGAAGTTATCCCGCGGAAGGAGGCGGCGTAAAGGGAGCGGGAGTCAGCTCGTCTCGCTTCCCTTCGTCGCAGAAGAGTCAGGCCTAGAGGTAGGGGTATACCCAACTCCGCTCCCCTCTATCCCCCACTGGGGCCAGGGTGATTGCCTTGAGGGAGGCAGTCCCCCAATCCAAAGGCCCCGGAGGTGTGCGCGTGTACCCACACGCCTCCACAATGGAGTAGGGCGCAATAGGTCGCCCTATCCACATAACGAGAGGGGGCCTGCCCTCCAACATCTACAGGGCGGGCGATCGCCGTCGGAGCTGGGGTGGAAATGGACATGCGAATCTTCTGGCTCCGGCATAGGCGCTCGTAGGTACACCGTGTGGTTTTTGGTGAGTACAAGTCTCACACACCACCCCGCGCTCCCTCCGGTGGGGTGACGGTCTTTTGAAGATTTTCCACACGTAAAAAAAAAGTGTAATGATCACACAAAAGAAAACTGGAGCGATTGTCACTAGTACCAGTGGCACTTCGAGCGATAGTGGCGATAATTATGTCTAAAAATTGCATATAGATAGCGTGATTGGTATCGATGGAATTCTTTTGCATCATAGTTTTGCAAACGTTCAAAACACTAAACTGTGTTTTCAAAAATGTTTAATCTATTTTTAAAAGGTTAGATATACATGTTAAAATTAAATAATGCGTTTAGATAAGTAATTTTCATATATTTACTCATTTTGTTATTTTCCAGTATTTAATTACAAATTAATCATTGCTAATACTGGGCTTAATGTTTTCAAAATGCTTTCATAGATGTCATTGTCGTCAATTTGTATCAGCATAATTAAATGTCTTTTTTATATTTTCCAATAATAAGCACTTAATATATTATTATTGTAAATTAAACATATAAAAAGAGTTAAGTAAATTAAAAACAACCGAACAAGCAAGCAATATAATTTCCAATAATACCTATGTAGGAAGTGATGCCATATTAAAAATAAATACATGTATTTATCGATTTTTTCGAATAATCGTTAACAGGATTTTATTACAGCTCATTATTCGATGGTGCTTTTAATGAGTCTTTGTGAACAGTAAAATTTCATTATTTTGTATTATACTCTTATTTGTGGAACAAATTGCAATGTATAATTTTTACTCATCGATGACAAAGCAAAATACAGATTTTGATAGATATGTAAGTATATTTATCTGATCGCTCATAACAACTTAAACTTCGAAACTTGGAAGAGGGAAATATTAATTAGATTGACCTGATACAAGTGTACTCTATTATGTCTACCTCCTACCTAAAACAAGTGTTATATAGTATCTAAATTAGTGCCATTGGTAAATAAATATGAGGATCCTCGAATTTTTACAAATACTCATAAGAAACTTTATAAATACTCGAATTTTGCCTTTGTGTAAGGATATTTTCACCTTACAAATTTGTACAAGGTTTTGAAACGAAAATCATACATAATACTATTGTTAGCTGTAACTTCCGCTGGTCGTGCCACCATAGTGCGGCGCGTCTATAAAAGGCTGCGAAACCCGGTGTGCGGTCTCCAAGTCGATATTCTCCTCGTGCAGGAGACCCTACTGAAACGTTCAGTCCGCGATCCTAGAATCGCCAATTACAACATAGTTAGGAACGACCGCACCGCCTGTAGAGGCGGCGGTACGCTCATATACTATAAACGGTCCCTACATTGTATACCGCTACAAACACCGCCTCTCACTCATATGGAGGCCTCCGTCTGTCTTCTCGACATGACCGGCCACCGACCGCTCGCCGTGGCATCCGTATATCAGCCTCCCGGCAAACTACTGCTGGAAAGCGACCTACGCGCCCTCCTAGATATCAACAGCGCCACCATTCTGGCAGGCGATTTGAACTGTAAACACACCCGCTGGAACTGCCACGTGTCCACGACAAACGGTCACAAACTAGACAGACTAGCCGACTCGCTCGAATTCGAGATAATCGCCCCGCTCCGCCCTACTCATTATCCCCATAACGTGAACCACCGACCCGACATACTGGACATGGCACTGCTGAGGAACGTAACCCTACGGGTGAGCTCCCCAGAAGTCCATGCCGAGCTTAACTCGGACCATCGACCGGTAACCCTCCTTCTGGGCCCTCCGCCCGACACGCCACTACCAACCAAAACAATAACCGACTGGCAACGACTCGAGAAATCTCTCGAATCGACCGACACACCGATACTCAACCGTATTCCCGACGTCATAGAGTCCACCGAGGACACTCTCATTGCGATCGACTCGCTTACTAACCACCTGCAGTCGGCAGTCAAGGACTGCTCCAGGGAGGTACCGGCGACGGACGACCGTCGCTGGCAGCTCCCCGATGACGTAAGGAGGTTAATAAGCGATAAGAACGCAGCCACTAGAGCGTACGATCGCTACCCCTCCGAACCGAACCGGGTACGCCTGCGAGGCTTACAGCGTAGCGTTAAGGAGTGCATCGCGCAGATCCGGGACGGCCGGTGGGGCAAGCTCCTAGAAGAGATAACGCCATGCCACACCGCGTACTGGCGCATAGCGAAATCTCTCAAAACCGACCAACAGACAAACGACATGCCCCCGCTAGTCTGACCCGACAACACTATAGCATTCTTCGACGAAGATAAGGCTGAGTGTCTAGCGTCCAACTTAGAAGCCCAATGCTCCCCCAGCACAGTCCCAGTCGAGACAGGTCATCTCGAGAAGATAAACACCGAAGTCGAACGCATCGCGTCCACCCCGCCCACCGAAACTCTCTCACCAGTCACGCTTGATGAGTTAAAAACGCTAGTTAAACAACTACCTATCAAAAAATCACCCGGCTCAGACGGCATATCCAATAGGCTAGTCAAATGTCTGCCCTCCCAACTTTTAGTATTACTCGTCGCTATCTTTAACGCGGCGCTGTCCTACGCCATATTTCCAGACAGCTGGAAAGAAGCCGTGGTCACTGGCATCCCCAAGCCCGGTAAAAATAAATGCGACCCGTCCAGTTATCGCCCTATCAGCCTCCTCAAGGCTATAGGCAAGCTGTACGAGCGAATCCTCCTCGCCCGCCTAAAGGAGTTTATATACTCCAAAGGCCTGTTCATCAATGAGCAGTTTGGCTTCCGAGCCAAACACTCATGCGTCCATCAAGTGCACCGCATCACGGAGCACATTCACAAAAACACTCTGTACTTCGCCACCAAGTCCCCCAAAGGCGGTACAGGCGTCCTATTTTTCGATGTGGCTAAGGCTTTCGATAAAGTCTGGCACAATGGCTTGATTTACAAGCTTCATCAGTTAGGTGTCCCCGACAGGCTAGTACTCATTGTACGAGATTTCCTGTCGAATCGCTCTTATCGCTACCGTATAAACGGAGCATTATCCGACCCGCACCCCATACGAGCCGGCGTCCCTCAGGGCGCCGTCCTCTCTCCGATGCTCTACTCGTTGTACACCAACGACATCCCTAAATTCTCCGACTTAAAAGTCGAAATATCGCTGTTTGCCGATGACACGGCTCTCTTTACATCCGCCAAGTCCCGTGCGACAATAGCCAGACGGCTTCAGAAAGCCCTAACGATACTGGGGCTAATGGTTCCGTCGGTGGCGCATAGAAGTCAATCCCGAAAAAAGTGCAGCAGTGTACTTTAGCAGGGAATTCGACTCTATGAATCACCCAATCGAACTATTCGGCCAAAATATCCCGTGGGTTTCGAAAACGAAATATTTCGGCGTCACCCTAGATAGGAAACTAACGTTTCGTCCTCACATCAAGCGTGTCCGCGACCGAGCCGCCTTTATACTAGGGCGACTCTATCCTTTTATTAACAAGCACAGTAAAATGTCGCTTCGCAACAAGCTGACATTATACAAGGCTTGCATCCGTCCCATCATGACATACGCCAGTCCCGTATTCGCCCACATATTTAATTAATTAACCGACTACAGATCATATAGAATAGGTTTCTGCGACGAGCCACCAGTGCGCCGTGGTTCCTTCGTAGCGTAGATCTCCACCGCGATCTTAATCTGCCCTCCATCAAGCAGTTTATGAAGGAAGCGTCTCGACGCTACTTCGACTCTGCCCAATCCCACCCTAACCCACTTATAGTCAGTGCGGTCGACTACGCTCCGAGGAGTAATATCCGACATACGCGACAACGTCGCCCGAGGCACGTTCTCATTGACCCCGACGATAACGGCAGGTAACTTCCCCACGGGCCACCCGCTCCCCCCCAAACCCCACTCCGACCACACTTTTACACACACACACACGACACCGTCCACGCCGGCGAAGACGACGACCTCAAACACACATTATCGCGCACTCAACCGGGCGCCCGGGCACTCCACACCGGCGCCCCCGGGCGCCCCTCCGATCGATCCCCCGTCCAATTCAAACGGGGATCGAAATTACGACGGCCTGAGCCGAGGTTCGAACCCCTAGTGGTGCTCTCAGACTAAAGTCGTATCCGTCGGGCAGGAGTTGGCCTTCAGCCGCTCCATAAGTCCTTCCGCGGGTTTGGAGTGCCATCTGCACTCGCCCCATAACGTCCGGTGAAACTGTAAAGGCTAGCTACGGCCAACAGCATTAGAGTAGTCCGAAACAAAAAAAAGTGTGCGGTCTCTTTTGGTCGACAGACGTGCTCTCAAACGAATCTCCGTATCATACCATATTTGCTTTATATAATTTTAGTTCTACCTTGTACTGATATTGTTAAAATTAATTATACGATTGTTGTTATAAATTTCTTTTATTTAATTAAATTTAGAGGTCATTCCTAACATCAGAAGTGGGGTTCGAGGCCATTTTGGTCGCGAATAACATTTTTGACTAAGGATTGATTGATGATTGAGCACGCGTCTCCGTTCTCCACCTATCAAATATAGGTGAACTAGCAGCGTTAATGGACGCAAGTCTCAACAACTGGTGGCGCTGGAACAACGTGCGGTAGCTCAGCAAAACAGGGGTTCGCATATAGCTGCCGACTTAGATGCTGACGACGTGCCTGCACCGGAACCGGCCCCGCCGCGCTGTCGCCGTCCCGCCAACGAGAGCACCTGGTGCGGTGGCGCGATCGACCTCAACAGACATTACGAAACGTCTTATCGACGCTTAAATGTCATGAATCTGGTGAGATCTTTCCATTTCTATATTTCATACTTTGATTTAAATATTCGCAACGTTGATGAATAGTTGCGGTCATTCAGTGAACCGACAGACGATGTAAGTTTTGTCGTTAAAAGGTGAAGCAAGCGCGTGGTTATGTGAGTGGTCTAGCGATAATCATACTTGGTCATATATGATAGCAAACTACCTAGTATAGAGGTAGATTCTGAAATACGGTGCTATAGTTGCAATATAGTCGGGTATAGAAGCAAATTTAGTTAAATCTTTTGAAAAATAACCTACGGACAAAATCGTATATGCGTTTTGTAAGAAGATAGGTCATACTGAATACGTTTACTTTACAAAGAAATTATTTGAATTAGGCTAACGCAAATTTTCGCCGTGAGTTGGACTAGTGATAATGTACATCGCGACAAAATTACCGCCGTAATATACGGGTACCCACAGATGTTTAGATTGATAGTGGTTCAACAACTTCTTTAAAATCAAATGATCGTTTTCGTGTTGTATACTCGTATACCCTAAGCTGCAAATATTATGCTGTTTAGTTGGAACAAATATGTGCTCTGATTATTTTCTTACTTTATCTGCAAAATTCAATAACATCTCACAAGAAGTAAACTTCTTAGTACCTTGTGATTATCTTCAAGACGCCGTTACTCATTGGTAACGATATTTTTAATATTAAAGAAACTGCTCTTTTGAAAATGATATAACGCGTAGTGAATCGATAGCGCGACTTCAATTGATTAATACACCGTTCCGTGGTGATGAAAAACAAAACTTTGTAGTCGTACTGAATAAAAATTCTGAATACTTTTTAGTGGCTCAGTCACAGCTATGGTTAATACCGTATAGAGATACACATTCGACTACTTGTTAACCAAGTAGCGTTATGTAGGTACGACGGTTAATTACCGAATCGACCATATAAATTATTTTACTATTATAAATTAAGCATGTGTGTGAAAATCCAGGTTTACAATTAATTTCCGCTAAATGTAATTACCTCGCTCTTGTGGTTGTGTATCCTAGGAGACTGGAACTATTTGTAAGAGTCAGGTCAGGCCTAGCGTATAGAAATAGAAATGATGGATTCTTCGTTTAAACAAATTTCAATTTGAGCACTTCATTCATTCATCAAGTAATACTTATTTTTGAATCTTCCGCTCGTTCGGTGAACTATCTTATCGTATAAGGAATAAGCGGGGAAGACTAAGTCTGTTGCTCTTTTGAACACTTGTGGTAACTCTACATTTTTTTAAAGTTGCAATGTGTGAATACAAACTGCGAATTAGTACTAAATCATTAAAATCTAAATATTAAATACGCAATCAATTGGTTGATTAAGTAAATAAGATTAATTCGGTCTTAGAGTAAGCAATCCTCGTTCATGTGTATGACGGACATAGAAAATAAATGCCGTAGTAGTTTCGGATTCCTCAAACTGTCGAAGCTACTTGTTGAGGACTACGATGTTGTCGGGTGAGACGATGTATAATAAAATGAACTGATCAAATGCAAACAATAAGATGTAAGGAGAGCTGACACGGTTTGTGCATGCTTTCTTTATTGTTCTGTCCTGTACAGAGACAAAATAGTGCAGAGTCAAAAGGAAAATTGAGTTTTTCTAATGTAATTTGTATTTTTGAGATAATTTTTATCGTAAGGTATTTAGGTAACATCTCGTGTAAGGGTTTGTGTAGCATCGAGCATGTTATAGGATACACCTTTTGTAAGGCTTTGAGCAGCGTTGTGTGTGTAATAGGATACACCTCGTGTAAGGCTTTGTGTAGCATCGAGTGTGTTATAGGATACACCTCGTGTAAGGCTTTGTGTAGCATCGAGTGTGTTATAGGATACACCTTGTATAAGGCTTTGTGTAGCATCGAGTGTGTAATAGGCAAACACCTCGTGTAAGGCTTTGTAAGGAGTCGAGTGTGTTAAGGATATACCTCGTGAAAAGCCTTGTGTGGTATCGAGTAATTAATTATCGCTCATATAAGGCCTTGTATGGCATTGAGCGTTCTATGAATACATGCTTGGATCACGTATAAGTCCTTGTGTGGCAACGTGATCTTATTTCCAAAAAATAATATGCTTAACACTTAACTTATATTTCACAGGTTGTGACGAGTCACTGTAGACTCATCTCCGAACAATAGCTCTGAGAATACCTTCAGCCTGGACTGGACTGGACGCCGCGCCGTGAACAGAAAGCATCGGGGACGATGCTCCGTCAGGAGAGGCCGTGTTGAGGAGTAGGCAAATCTTTCTCTTCTGCTTTGTCTGTCTTCGTCTTTTCTTTTCTTTGTCTTTTTCTTTACTCTCTTTCTGTTTTCTTTTCGTTTTTCTTCTTTGCCTACTGGCAAGTCAGGTCCGGTGGGTGCTTAACTGCGCAGCCGGACAGCACTTCGGTGCAACTGGCTTCAAACCGTAAACTTGCACTGGGTGTCGGTGATCACGTCTATCGGCCCAGTGCGGGAACGGGGGCTCTTGGCTTAATTGCCCGGAGCCGCGAGGAGTCAACCTCTATAAAAAACCTCTTGTTTAAGCTCGGTGCCCGGCGAGGGACAGGTCGTCCTGCGGAGCACGCTGCTGGAATTTTATTTCAGCTAGCGTGTTCCCCAGGGCGTCCGGGTCGGAGGAGTAACTTCGGCCGCGAGGGCACCAACTTCTGAGAACTAGCCGCACTCAGTCGTATGAGGCCGCAGATAGGTATAGGAGCTCTGCCTACTGTGCAACTTTCTCCACTACTCGTGGGAACAGAATTGAATGCAAAACAAAAACCAATGATGAGGTGTCCGCGAAGGACGTAGCGAAGATGGTGTCCGAGAAGGACGGTGTTTCGATTAGGGAGTGCGCGGTGGTGTTAACCCGAAGTGACCGGAGCGACTTAGAGGAGGCTGGCCCCAGCCGGGAACAAATCTCGGACCTGGAACATTGGGCCAGAACAAATATAGCGGCAGACCAACTAGGCCGAAGGACAAGATCCAGGACTGTTCGCGGGATCGACTGCGGTTCTTCGCGGTCGAGCTCGTGCACAGGCCTGTCGGATATGGACCTGGATGAGACATTGCCACCGGGGCGCAAAAGGCGTCTCTCGGAGGCCAACTCGGACGATACATCGGCGGCAGAAAACCGCCCATTGAAGGAGGTGAAAAAGAAGGCATCCGGCCCTAAGTCGCGGGTGTCAGCGCAAAAAGGAAGGAACTCGAAGCCTTCCGCTACGAGTTTTTCGACGGCGGAAAGAATTCGCGAAATGAGGAGGCTGCTGAGGTCATCCGCAGGGTTCGCCTTTCGGTACTCGACCACACGGCGGTCATAGAAGACGCCATCCGGAGGTCCGGAAACCTGAAGGGGACCTTCGTTAAGTCAATGAAGGAAGAGCTGACCGGGATTAATAAAGTGGTGAGCCCCCTTGAGAGTGACTCTATCCCGAGTTCGGTCACGTCCCTGATGGTCCGGAACCTCCGGCTCCAACAAGAGGTAGGCGAACTCCGCAAGGAGGTGGCCGAGCTCCGCACCGCAAAAGTGGCCGGGCCGGCGAAGAAGACGGATGCACCCCAGAATGAGGAGCTGGGCACCTTCAGGGCCCAAATTATGAGAGATGTTGGCGGCACTGTGCGCACAATTATGGGTAAGATGATGTCCCAATTTATGGAGGAGGTGAGGGGAAAGATCGACAAATCCCCCCTCCCTAGCGATGTCCAAACCGCACCAGCGGTACCAACCTTGGCGCAGTCCCAGGCAGCAGCGGCCCCGCAGCCCGCTTTAGAAGTAGGAGGCCGGGGTTCTGACCCCCCAGGCCAAAAAGGCGGGTCCAAGGCCAAGACCAAGAGGGCGAGCAAAACTGCGCCCCAGGGACAACCCCCAGCAGTGGAATCCCCGGCTATTCCAGCCACACAACCCACCGCCGGCAGCTCGTCATGGGCTAAGGTGGTGAGGGGAAATCGGGGGAAGATGACCACGGTCCCCCAAAACCAGGAGACGGCCACCGCTACTCAGGCGGTAAAGAAGGCTAAGGAGACGCCCAAAAAGAAGGTGGGTCCGCCGCTCCCCGCAAAGTTACGGCTGCCCCGCTCAGCGGCGGTGGTTATAACCATCGGAGAAGCGGCGGAAAAAGAGGGCGTCACTTACGCCAACATCTTGCGCGAGGCCAAGGACAAGATAGATCTCCGCCCCCTCGGAATATACGGCTTGCGGCTTCGATCCGCGATTACTGGGGGGCGGATTCTGGAAGTCTCCGGCACTGACAACGCCGAGAAGGCCGACGCACTGGCGTCCAAACTCCGGGCCCTAATCCCGGAGGATGTGGCCAAGGTCTCCAGGCCCTCAAAACCGCGGAAATGCGGGTCATGGGCCTGGATGACTCACTGACGCCGGAGGATGTCGCCGCCGCCGTTGCGCGTGAGGGTGAGTGTGAGGCCGAGGTCGTAAGGGTCGGGCCAATAAGAAGGGGCAGGCCCAATTCCCTGGGGTCCTGCTGGGTCCGTGGCCCTATGGCGGCCA